>NC_066885.1:31308637-31489684 GCF_022985175.1 Labeo rohita | reverse complement strand
CAAAGAGGCAGAAGCCATAGAAAAAGTCGAAGAAAAAGTCGAAGAAAAAGTCGAAGAAGCAGAAGTCATAAAAAAAGTCGAAGAGGCAGAAGCCATAGAAAAAAGTCAAAGAAGAAAAGTCGAAGAAAAGTCGAAGAGGCAGAAGCCATAGAAAAAGTCGAAGAGGCAGAAGCCATAGAAAAGTCAAAGAAGAAAAAGTCGAAGAAAAAGAAAAAAAAGTCATAGAAAAGTCAAGAAAAAGTCCAAGAAAAAGCAGAAGAAGAAAAAGTCGAAGAGGCAGAAGCCATAGAAAAAAAATCAAGAAAAAGTCGAAGAGGCAGAAGCCATAGAAAAAGTCAAAGAGAAAGTCAAAGAAAAAGTCAAAGAAGTAGAAGTCAAGAAAAAGTCAAAGAGGCAGAAGCCATAGAAAAAGTCAAGAAGAAGAAAGTCAAAGAAAAGTCAAGAGAGAAGCCAGAAAAAGTCAAGAAAAAGAAGAAAAGAGGCAGAAGAAGTAGAAAAGTCAAAAAAAGTCAAAGAGGCAGAAGTCATAAGAAAAAGTCAAGAGAAAGAAGAAGAAAAAAGTCAAAAGTCAGAAGAAGTCAAAAGTCAAAGAAAAGTCGAAGAAAAGAAGCCAAGAAAAGTCAAAGAGTCCAGAAAAAGTCAAGAAAAAGTCAAAGAAGCAGAAGTCAAGTCAAAAAAAGTCGAAGAAAGAAGTCAAAGAAAAAGTCAAGAAAGAAGTCGAAGAGAAAAGTCAAAGAAAAAGTCGAAGAAAAAGTCGAAGAGGCAGAAGTCATAGAAAAAGTCGAAGAAAAGAAGTCAAAGAAAAGCCATAGAAAAAGAAAAGTCGAAGAAAAGCCAGAAAAGTCGAAGAAGTCGAAGAAAAGTAAAAAGTCGAAGAGGCAGAAGCCATAGAAAAAGAAGTCAAAGAAAAAGTCAAGAAGAGGCAGAAGCCATAGAAAAAAAGTCAAAGAAAAAAAAGTCGAAGAGGCAGAAGCCATAGAAAAGAAGCCGAAGAAGTCAAGAAGTCGAAGAGGAAGAAAAAGTCAAAAAAGGCAGAAGCCATAGAAAAGTCAAAAAAAAAGAAGCAATAAAAAAGTCAAAGAGGCAAAAACTATAGAAAAAATCAAAGTAGAAGTCGAAGAAAAAGTTGAAGAAGTAGAAGTCAACGAGGCAGAAGTCACAGAAGTCAAAAGAAGTAGAAGTTGAAGAAAAAGTCAAAGAGGCAGAAGCCATAGAAAAGTCAAAGAAGTAGAAGTCAAGAAAAAGTCGAAGAGGCAGAAGCCATAGAAAGTCAAAGAAGTAGAAGTCAAAGAAAAGAATTATAAGGTTACCTTCTAAAAGCAACCTACTTATTAATTTTTTGTTCTTTTGAAATAAAAATTGTGTCTTCATGTGTACGCATATGTCTGTGTGTATGGGGGGGAGCATACAAATAAAATAGTATCTAACAAAATAATAATGATATAAAATAATGATATGACAACAAAAACAACAATAATAATAATAACAATAATTGTTTTTATAATTGTACAATTGAAGATTGATTTCATTTAGATTTGGAAAGGGTGGAGGGCAATGAAGAGGGCAAGTAAAAATAGTAATATTAATAATAATAGTATTAAATTATGTAATAATAATAATAATAAAATTATTAGGGTTGCCTCTAATCCCTCCATGGCTACAACATACTTAGCGCCTGACACATTTCATCAGAAGTGCCGGGAAAAGATGCTGTGGGGCAATGGGGCCCAAAGCCCCCTAACCATCCCCCAAAACACCAGCCATTCCTGGCCACTACCTAGATGCTTCGCACACCTTATATGTCTGTTATTTATTTATTTATGTTTTTTACATGTGTACATGTTTAGATGTTTCAGCTAGTTTATGATCCATTAAAAAAGTGAGATGTGTAGGCAGTTCAGGCCTGGGACCCGTGCCACCCACATGGCACACTTACCCTATGTATGTGTTTTTTTTTGTTTGTTTGTTTGTTTGTTTGTTTACTTTCCTTTATATAAATGCATGTATTCTATATTAAACCTTTTAATGTATTACAGCTAATATGTGATCCACCCACCCATATTTTAACTGGATGTCACAGCCTACTGGGTAACAAAAGGCCAAAGAGAGGGAAAGAGATAGAAAGGGTAAAAAAAAAAAAAAACACATAAGCATATCAATAAGTTAACATTTTGTTTTACCCGCCTCTTCTTAAACCTTATCTTAAGTGTTTTCTTATCGGTGTTAACTTCCACTCTTCCCCAAACTTCTCAAATATTATTATTCAAATGAAAACAATTAGTAGTTTAGGTGCAGATGCATTGTTGTGGTTGGTCTCAGACAAAGAAGGTCAATAGATTATGACTGCTGGAGGGTAATTAGAGATGACCAGAAAGGGTGTAAATCTACTGTAGATTCTTCCAGGATGCAATATGTATGTAATTTCTTGATTTCCAGTTCATATAGTTCAGACTGTTTATATCAGGGGTCACCAGATCCGGTCCTGGAGAGTTTAGCTCCAACCCTAATCAAACACCAGCTAATTAAAGTCTTACTAGGTATACTTGAAACTTCCAGGCAGGTGTGTTGAGGTAAGTTGGAGGTATCTCTGCAGGACACCGGCCCTCCAGGAACAAGTTTGGTGACCCCTGGTTTATATTGTCTACGCTGATTATGGATATGTCGCCTAGCAAACAAAGTGATGGAGAAATTGGGATGTGACATCCCATAGTGAAGGATAGTGATTCAATGACATTTTCCCAAAAATTGTTAATTGAAGTGCAGTACCAAAGGACGTGAACATATGTGTCTGGGTTATTTTGGGTGTAATGTGAACATGTTTCTGAAGTAAATCCCATTTTAAACAATTCCTGTACGGTTAGGTGATGTCGTATCTCTGGACCAAGTATGAAAATGAGGCCAGATTATTACTATGAAAGATGTGTTGAAGTTGTGTGATGCCCTTTTCAGCCCATTTGTGTAACGTAAGTGGCTTCTTATTAATTGTAAAATCTGGGTTATTCCAAATGGGGGTGTATTTAGAATGTGCAAGAGGAGTGTTTGTGATTTGGTGAAATTTCCACCAGGCTGGCAGAGCTGCTGCTGCTATAGTTGGTGCTTTAATACAGGAGTGTTTTTGACTGTCTGACTACATAAAGGGATAGGTGATGTCTGGGGTGTCACATCCAAGCTATTATGATTTAGTGAAAGAATAGATGATTTACTCCAGTTGACCGAGTATTCAGAAATATGAGAGAATGAATCAATAAGTTTAATTGTTTCCTGTAATAATGATGGAGGATCTTGTAAATGCAGTAATATGTCATCTGCGTAAAGACTGATTTTGTGCTGTATGTGTAATGTTTGAACTCCTTTAAGGTAACTGTCTGGCAGATGGCTGCTGCTAATGGTTCAATAAAAATGGTGAATAATGAGGGGGAGAGTGGGCATCCTTGTCTAGTCCCCCAGTGCAGTGTGAAGCTACGTGATGTTAGCCCATTGGTGATGACAGTGGCTGAAGGTGATGTATATGAAATTTTAATCCGATTAATAAATGACTGCCCAAAACCAAACCTCTCTAATGTGGAAAACAGGAATTTCCAGCTGACGCTATCAAATGCTTTCTCTGCATCTAGAGTGACTATGATGGTTTTTGCCTTTTAAAATTAAGTATACTAAATGTTAATGTATTGAATAGTCTGCGTGTATTGGTGGATGCTAGTCTTTCTTTAATGAAGTTGTGGCGGATTGATACTATTGAGAAAAGAATTGATGTCATTCTGATTCGGGGCTTTTTCTGCTGTATATAATTTGCTGTAGAAATTGTGAAAGATTTGGTTAATTTCTTCCGGTGAGTTGGTGGATTTCCCTGCTGAACTGAAATTGTTGTTTCGAAAAAAGGATGGGTCGTCTGTGTTTGGGCCATATAGATTACCAATTGTAACTGGGCTATTTTTGATTGAAATGTTTATGATAATAAAACGTCCGTCGGGGTTTATAATGGTGGTATTATTTTTCATGTTCATTGCTCTCTAACCAAATAAACCAAATAAACTGCAAACAGCAAGCAGGTGAGTTGGTAATAGGTGCGGGTATCATGTTTGGGTATAAATGGAGCTTCTCAGTCTTCGCAAGCAAAGCTGGATCATGGCTCAAAATTTGTTTATATTAACAAAATAAAATTAAGTTGGCCAGTGAAAAGTTGGCCATTTGTTTCTTTGTACTTAAGTCAATTAAATAAAGGCTAAAGAGAACAAATGACATATTCTTGATTTTATGGCATTTCACAAAACGCCCCAACGTTTAATTGGGGTTGTAGAAAGATGGGAAACATATGCTCCTCATTTTCAAAATAGTCAATTAAATTTCAAATCTTGCTTTTTTTTTGTCAGTATGATGTGCCAGCTATAATAATAATAAGAAATGTTTCTTAAGCAACAATCAGCATAATTTCTGAAAGATCATGTGACACTGAAAGCTGTAGTAATATAGCTTAGCATGAGAAGAAAACAGTTTAAAATATATTCAAATAAAAAGCTTTTTTTTTTTCAAATGTTAGATTTACTGTTTTTACTGTAGGCTGTTTTATAAAACAAACAAATGCAACCTTTTTTATGAACTCATTAACAAATCATACTGACCTTTTTTAATGGTAGTGTATATTATAGGCTATATTTTATGTAGGCCCATTTTGAAAGCATGTATTTTAACCCCAAAAAACAGCCATACATAATTTTATTTTATTTTTATTTTTTTATGTCATTGAATGCCACATGACATTCATCACATTTTTGATTTATCATTTGAAATATCATTATCATTAGAAGCAAAAAAGGAGCACAAAAGCCACGTGGATATAAATTAGGCTATATTTGTGAGCTTTGAATAAACTTTAGAAATAGGGCATTCAGACCCCCCCGTGGCCAATCAGCAAACAAAAAGCTTTAATATTAATTTTCTAAACAAGAAAAAACATATCTTGCTTTATTGTGTCTAAATGCTTGCTATTGTTTTAACGCAGCCAAAGTCAAGCAAAAGTACTTAAGTCGTTGCTAAGGAAATGATACATCGTCTAGTATTGGTGTAAACTATCAACCATAGACTGTAAAAAACCTGGAAGTAGTGTCCGTGACGTCACTCGTAGGTTTCTGAAGAGCATTTTTGAAGCCTAAAGTGGGTCATCGAAAATGGACAAAAAGGCAGGACGTGGGCGATCTAACAAACTGCTCCATAAAGCACTGTAAGCAAGCAACAATTAGATAACTTGGCAGCAATAATTAATCGTATTTTTATTTTTTTTTATTTTTTTTTATAATGCAGATTATTCACTCAGTGCCAGCTGTCAGTCTGGGGCTGCCCACTTCTACACGTGTGAGGACTGCTGTGTCAGCGTAGCATGTATTACACAAAAATCAGTAACAGTTCGCGATTAAATCCCTTTCTACCTTTTCTTGTAACTCGATAAAATCCATGGCAATGAACGTCATCGGAGATGTTTAATTCAGAATCATTCAAAGCATTATTCCTACTTGCTGGCGTTCATCAATCCACTGTCGTTCTTATAGATTAGGCTATTTTCATTTAATTTGTTGCAAAACAATATGCTAAGCATATCTTGCATCCTTTATGTTAGCGAACACTGCAAATAAATTGGTTGCAAAACGGTATTCACTCACGTTTAACTTTTAGTCTGGTAGTTACAGTCTGAAAAAAAAATCACATTGAGGTAAAGAATGCTCACTAGATTTTATACAGATGTTACTATAATGATTCTGTAAATGGTGATCAGCACCCAAATATTGTATATAATGTGGTAGTTACTGCCGTTACATTGGCGTGACATCTCACTTTTTGCAGAAAATGCAAAGGAGTACAATAACTTAAAAACAGCAGCAAAAATCAGGTTTGAGATAAATTTCATTAAAACATATAATTGCCAGATTCCCAGTGTCCTACCTATAATTATTTTTCTGGAAAAATAAAAATCTTTAAAGACATTTTTCCAGCGAGTCTTTTGCCTTGCAGGGCAAAGCGGTAATCCACCTGTCACTCAAGTGGCCATACCCTTAATTATGCAGAACTTTAAGGCTTAATATAAATTAAACGGATGAGTTATAAAAAAAAAATCACCCCCCTCACAGTTTTCATGAAGGGCAAAATTACATATATATACCAAAATCACTTTCTGTACCAGGCTGTAAACATATTTTTTCCGCTGTAAAGTTGGACATTTTAACATAGGAGGACATGGGATTGACTCCCTGAGGGGTGATACCGCCGCCTGTTGAGAAACACTACTTTACAGTAACACACAGTAAACGTCTTATGCGCTGCATGTTCTAATTGTATGACGCTTCTCTTTTAAAATTGATCAAATGTTTCCAAACTTCTTTGTCAGCCGAACCCCTAAGTACCCCCTTAGATTTTAAGTTAACATTTCAATAATTTAACAACATAACACATTCTCATGTTCATCGCTCTCTAATGTTGCTAAGTGGTCAAATGACTTTTTTTTTTAAGTATGTTGTTTATTTTGGATGTCTTATTTTAAAATTAAGTAAACATGGAAAAGAGCATTTCATCAGCTCAAACAAAACGCAAACAATAGCCGAAGAGCCAGTCATATTTATTTATTTATTTATGAAAACCATACGTATGACGTTTCTGCTTTTAAATCATTCACAGTTAGGCCCTCATTCATTCAATGTGCCTCACAGCTACCTTAATTATTGCTTTTTCTTGATTTATTTAGTTGGTCAGTTAGTATTTATTTATTGACTTATTAATTTATGAAAAAAGGGGGATGAGGCTGCCATAGTTTTTTATTCTTCGTTAATCGATGTTATAGCACAAATGCAGTGCACTCAGCTGAACTTTCATCGAAGCAGGAATTTTTAATGGGAAGAAACAAAAAAGACTTTTAAAGACATGAAAACACTTGGGTGGAAAAGGGGTCTGTATCGCTTTCAGCTGGAGCCCGGGACGTGCGTCAGTGCGGGCTGATCTGCGTAGGGGTGCTGCCGGTGTGTCTTCTTTAAATAGCTCGCTCTTGGCAGTAGCTCTCGTTTACGGCCATACCACCCTGAGCACGCCCGATCTCGTCCGATCTCGGAAACTAAGCAGGGTCGGGCCTGGTTAGTACTTGGATGGGAGACCGCCTGGGAATACCAGGTGCTGTAAGCTTTTGCTTTTCTTTCACTAGGTCAGCTAACACACTTCCCCAAGACTCAACATTGATGGTTGCTCTTTATCCTCTTATAATGATTCCTTCATTTTCTTCACTGTCATTTCGCTTTCTCTGGATTCTTTTTGCTTTCAGTGTGACAAACGATAGCTCAGCCTCGTCATTCTTTCTTTGTCCTCCAGGGGGCGATTGACAGGCTTTTCTCTCTCTCTCTCTACAGTAACACACAGTAAACCTCTTAAGCGCTGCATGTGCTAATTGTACGACGCTCCTCTTTTCAAATTGATCAGATGTTTCCAAACTTATTTGTCAGCCGAACCCCTAAGTACCCCCTTAGATTTTAAGTTAACGTTTCGATAATTTAACAACATACTCCATTCTCATGTTCATTGCTCTCTAATGTTGCTAAGTGGTCAAATGACTTTTTTTTTTAAGTATGTTGTTTATTTTTGGATGTTTTATTTTAAAACGATATATATTTGGTTGTTTTTATTTTAGAATTAAACACAGCAAAGAGCATTTCATCAGCGCAAACAAAACGCAAACAATAACTGAATAGCCAATGATATTTATTTATTTATTTATTTATTTATTTATTTATGTATTTGTGGAAACCATACGTGTGACGTTTCTGCTTTTAAATCTTTCCAAATTAGGCCCCCATTCACTCAAAGTGCCTCACAGCCACCTTAATTATTGCCTTTTCTTGATTTATTTAGTTAGTCAGTTAGTATTTATTTATTGACTTATTAATTTATGAAAAAAGAGGGATGAGGCTGCCATAGTTTTTTATTCTTCGTTAATCGATGTTATAGCACAAAGGCAGTGCACTCCGCTGAACTTTCATCGAAGCTGGAATTTTTCATGGGGAGAAAACAAACTATTTTTATTGGGCATGAAAACACTTGAGTGGATCAGATGTTTCCAAACTTATTTGTCAGCCGAACCCCTAAGTAGCCCCTTAGATTTTAAGTTAACATTTCAATAATTTAACAACATAACACATTCTCATGTTCATTGCTCTCTAATGTTGCTAAGTGGTCAAATGACTTGTAAGTAAAAATATATATTATATATATATTTCATATTTTTAAGCACATTGTTTTTTTTGTTTTGTTTTTTCTTTTTTTTTGGTTGTTTTTACTTTGAAAAGTTTATCTCTCTCTTTCTCTCTCTTTATATATAGGTCAAGATCATTTCATCAGGCCAAACAAAACGCAACCATTAAACAAAGAGCAGTGATATTTCTTTATCCATTTATTTATTTTCGGAAACTATACGCATTACATTCCAGCCGTGACTTCCTGTTTCACAGGAATTATAAATTATATATATGAGGAACACAAAGGCCAAATTCCTGTAATAATCCATGACAAGGAGTAAAACCAAAGAATATAGTTCTGATGTGCAGATCAAGATTGTTGAGTTTCACAAAATAGAACGTGGCTGTAAGAAAATACATTCCCACCCTCAGGGCAATTTCCAATCCTCTAAAGATGTTACAAATCTGCATTTGAGTGGCAAAAGACTCTTCAAGGATGACTGCTGGAGAAATGCAGAGATTAGTTGAGCCTTGGGATAAGAAAGCCCCCCCGCCTCCCCCTAACATGAACTACAGAAAAACATTTATTTCATGATAAGATTTTCCCCCTACTTTCCATTGTTTTATTTCAGTGATATGTTTGAATTTTGTGAATGATTTTAAATGAAGGATCAGAAGGATAAAAAATGCTAATTTATTTTCACAGTCACCTTTGTTCATATTTACTAAGGGTACCAATATTAGTGGAGGGCACTGTATTACACCTGTTTTTCCATTTGGACCCCAACCATTCACAGAAATTGTATTAAGACATAAAACATGATTTTTTATATATTTATGTATGTGTTTTGAAGATAGGTGGTACAACTGCAAAAAAAAAAAAAAAAAAAAAAAAATTGTACTACAAAATCTTGGTGGGACTGATGAGTGGATTATTGTGGATAATGGTCATTTTGGAGGGTATGTGTCACTTGTCTTTTTCTGAACAAAAACTACAAAAAAAAAAATTGTTTGCATCAATTGTGGTGCCCACCTGGACATTTTAGCCATTGTAAAAGAAAAGAAAAGTTTAGCTGACAAAATGGTTGTCAATGGTGCACAGTATCGGTATATATGAAGAAGGGAAACAACACTACAATTTGATCAGGGTCACATGAATGTATATGGTTACCTGGGTGTCAAAGCTCAGTATGCCCCACGTTGAAGGAGAGCCCCAGTGATACTGGAAAAATATAACTGATAGTAAAAAAAAAAAAAAATAGTAAAAATGTTTTCCTCATTTTAAAATGTGTTGGCCATGTTGTTTCACAATTGTCATTCTTGCTTTGATTTGAGTGTGTGGCAACTGAGAACCAAATGTGGCTTGGCTATGGCACTCCACATAATATGTTAACCTGTATTTAATATCTGGTTTATGCTTGGAAGTTACATATAACATGCTACGATCAGGTGTGTCAGGTTTGTGGCAAGTCCACACCTCGGCCTATTCCACAGCGTTGCCAGTTGCGTTCTCTTTTTTTTCTGCATCTTCTTTTGAATTCCGATTGGTGGATTACTGAAAATATGACCGGCAGTTATTTAAATAATGTTTGTTATGTCCTCTCTTTACAACAGCTTTGCCCAAACAAACTCTAACTAGACTCAGTGTTTGTGATTTTTAATATAATATATTATATCTTCAAAAAAATAGCCTGTTACTCGAATAGTCTTCATTTTAAATAATGAGGAATGCAACTGAACTAATGATTTCTTCTTTCGAAAATGGCTACACAGCAGCACGCATGCTATGTCTCGGGTGGTAGAAACATAGAATGTGTAGTCTTGATTAGAAATTATTAGTAATATGTACTTGTTTCAATATTGTTTGAATATTCAAAATATTGATTAAATATTAAAAATAATATTTGATATATGCATGGCCGGACTTGATTGGGCTGCAGATTTAATCGAAAATGTCTTAATATGTGTTCCGAGGATGAACGAAGGCCTTACAAGTTTGGAACAACATGAGGGTGAGTAATTAATGACAGAATTTTCATTTTTTGGTGAACTATCCCTTTAAGGATTCAACTCACTCAGTAAGACAGTCACTTGCTGCCATCTACTGGCGGTTGCAGTTCCATATTTAAAAAAAGGAGCATTTTTCATTTCTGTAATCTCTGGCATTTCTAGTTTAAAATGTTATATTTAAACTTAACATAATTCATGCAAAATCCATCTATGGACTTTGTTAATAGTGATTTAATTTGATTGTTAAAAGCCAACATGTCTTTTTATTTGGATTGATTTTACTGATTAAATTTAACAATCTGACATAAGAGGACACAGATATTACATAATATTAATACTAATCTCTTAGGGTTTTTTTTGCTCAGTGTTATTTTAGGCTTTCGATCTAACTGATCTCAACTGAGAGAACACATGCTGTTTATTGTATTACAATGACTATTATACAACAAAACCTCAATAAACCTCAATGCATAATCTAATATTTGTGTGTTTTGTGTTACTCCATAATGATGTCCTAGTTGAGTGCATCTGAGGTGTATAGGTATCCACCTTATTTCTCCTGTAAGAGCGGGCGTGGCCATAGAATTTAATGTGTCCGACTTCCAGTCTCAACTGCTTCCAGCTGTTTTTAGCTGTACAAAACAGCTTGTTTTACTTAATATTGCAAACGTGTGTGTTTAATGTATTATCTTAATTATGAACACAATTGGTTTGTAGTGCTAATATTTACTGCACTTCATTGTTCTTCTCATTATTTCCTTACTGTGGCTAATGAACTGGAAGTCTAACACATTACCAGAAAACAGTATACTTCTGCATTGAAAAATAAGGTGGGAACATAAGCTTAAGCACAGGGGCCCCCGGCCCCCTAAGTTCGGCCCTGGATGTATGATATTAATTATGTTATACTAATGCAGGACTCTCCAACCCTGCTCCTGAAGACCATCCTGTGGATTTCAGCTTCAGCCTCAATCAAACACATCCAGATCCAGCAAATCAAGGTGTTCCTGATAATTACAGTAAAGGGATAAAAAAAAAATGAAATAGGTGTGTTGTTGATATAGTAAAATGGTTTTTTTTAATGTTTTTTGGTCAATTAGCCATTTGTCCTCAGCCCTTTACAGAACTCAACCATACAAGAATAACGCACATGGGGACCGCATCTGTTTTTATTATTTGGCTCCCTATGGGTTGAATTATGGCACTGTATTGGTTCTGATTAAAAGACGTGACCAGATTTGGGCTGTCAAAATAATCTGAGCCACGCTTCAGCTGTTTATTTGGGCCAGATCTATCTGTACAGTATATTCATTTCTAATTTATCGTTTTGTTTTAGCTTTTTATGTATTTATTTTTTGAAATGTGGTATGAATTTGATTCAAAATAATATATTTTTATATGTTTTATAGATTTATTTATAGATTTATAATATAGTTGGATATAATGCAATATTTGCATTCGGCTCACGGCTCTCAATCAAGTTTATTTCTTTTTTTGGCCCGTCGTATTAAAAACTTTGGGCACCTCAGGCTCTGAGATAGGTGATTTACATTGGGCATTGTTCAATTCCCAAACTAATGAATCTTGAATCTCTCTCTGAGTCGACTCAGTGATGACTCGGTCTGTGTTTGTCTGCGCGTTGTCAGCCATATTAGCGCCCTCCTCCATCTCGACCACCGCTAACTCCAGGACATGCATGTGTCAGGCCGGTTGTAAGGACGAACAGGCTAAACGTTTTTGATCTGTTTGAAAGAACAGTATCAAATCTACACAATGGAGGCCGTCAAGGCGTTTAACAGCGAGGTTTGTGTAATATTCATTTTTATGAATATAGACACGATAAACTCAAGGGTAGGCCGCTGTTGTCATCAAGCCGGTTTCATGGTGCAGGCCATACATTTCTTACATAATCGCAACATTTAATCTTTAAAAGTGTGATAGGTATGTTTGAATCTTTGCGTGCTCGTTAAACATTGAAAATAGTACATATTACAGATTAGCGTAACGTTAGTTAGCTTGGCTTTGTGTTCGTCACTTGAGTGGACAGCATGCTGACAAATCCTGGTCAAGCAGCGAAAAGAAATGTTTATGTATTTACGTATATATAGTATTTTATTTCTTAATTATATTTAACCATTTTGGGTAGTACTGTTAATATAAGAGCTAATGTTTCCTCTTAGTGTAACTTACTCGTGGTGAGCGGTCTACCCAGACAACGTTTAGGGCATCATAGGCCCGTTGCAAATTACCAGCGTTTTTCGGCATCACAGGCGCGTTTCGAATCAACAAAAAATGCTGCAGCACCTGGAAAAGCATGTGATGACCTAAGATTTTGTAGGCTGTCTTAATAGGCTTTGAGACACGGTCTTTGTTTGTTTGTTTTTTACACAACTGGATTGCTAACAGTTAGCAGCAGACGATCAGACGTGTTAGCGATCATTCAATCTTAAAAATAAAGGTTCTTTATTGTCATGAAGAACATCCATGGAACCTTTTAATTGTACATAAGGTTCTATATAGTGGAAAAAGTTTTTTAGGGCAATAAAATGTTTCTTTAAGAACTGCTTAGTTAAAGGTTCTTTAGGGGATCCAAATGGTTCTTGAACCCCCCAGTTTTTTAAGTGTAAATGGCTTTAAGCTTTAAAATGGTTTTATGATAGACTTAACTTTTGGTTTTAAGTAGTTCTTTGAGATCATATCATTTAACTAAGTAGTTATCTGCATTTGAAATGTGTAATAAAAAAACACTGTATATATTTTTGTTAAAGAGTTTGTTCACCCAAAAATGAAATTTTGTCATTAATTACTCACCCTCATGTCGTTCCAAACCTGTAAGACCTTCGTTCATTTTCAGAACACGAATTAAGATATTTTTGATACAATCGGAGAGCTTTCTGACCGTCCATAGACAGCAACACAACTACCACATTCAAGACCCAGAAGGGTAGTAAGGAAGAGTGCTTTGTGGTACTCTCTTGAATGTGCGTTGATTGGCGTGGAAGAGAAGAGATTGTTGAATAATGTCATTATTTTTGTTATCTTTGAGCACAAAAAATATTCTCCTAGCTTCTTAAAGTAAAGGTTGAACCCCTGATGTCAAAAGGACTATTTTACTGCCTTTTTGGGCCTTGAACGTGGTAGTTGGGTTGCTGTCTCTGGAAGGTCAGAAAGCTATCTTATTTTGTGAAAGATGGACATGAGGGTGAGTAAGTCATTACAGAATTTTTATTTTTGGGTGAACTAATCCTTTAAACAACGTAAACTATATATATTTATTGAAAAAGCAAAAAAGAATTAAATAAGAAATAAATCATATCTCCTTCATGACTTAAGGTAGACTGTTGACTAAAAGAGGGCAATTTTTATGCACATGATGGAGATATTACGGTGTTTCTTGTTAATTGTTTTGCGTTATTAAAAAGTGTGTATTACTAGTGTGTGTATATAGTGTAAATATATGAAGGTGTCGAGCAGATCAAATCAAATAACTTTGGTTATAAAGAATGTTAAATTGCAATGTTTTATGTTTTTCAGCTGTACTCACTGAATGAATACAAGCCACCAATCTCCAAAGCAAAGATGACCCAGATTACAAAATCAGCAATTAAAGCTATAAAGGTAAGTTTAATAACAAGGTAACATAACATTACAACACCTTCTCATTTATGATGTAGTCTTAGATTTATCCCCAACACTTTTTATTATGGTTAGAGCAGTGCACAAGCCAACGACAGCATAATTTGTTAATTTCCAAAAAGGCTTAAACTGATAGTTCAGCCAAAAATGAAAATTAATTGACATTAATTAAAATCATTAAAGATAACTATGCCACTGTTCAAGCTGAACCTGTTAAAGGGTTGACACACAACTGGCTTGCTTTAACCAGGGTGAATCTTCAGTAGTTTGCATTACAACAGAGAACTACAGAGTCAGGAATCAAACTCGGGTCGCCGGAGGTGAAGTTGCGCAACATGTCAACGTATTAACCACAAGGCTCTCAGCACTGAGATTTACATTATAATTTAATGTAAATAAACATTAAAAGTGTGTGTGTGTGTCTGTATGAAGGATTAAGCAAAGTTTGCAGCAACTCATTTGATAACGAAAATGGACAAAAGTGAATTTTATCATTGATTAATCTGGTCTGTGTGTGATGAACCGAGAACCTCTGTCACTGATTTCTTGTTTGACAAAAATGGTTATGGAGTATGCTGCTGTAGGAAAAGAGAATGTTCTAAGCTGTCCAAATAATGAGAGCTTTTTATTTACTCTTTGAAGAAGAAGAAAAAAAAAACCTCATAAGCAGTTAAATCAGTTACTTTGGATGGATTGACTGTTTAATATGCTTGAGAGGTGTTTTCTGTAGCTCATATCCACATGATCATATTCAGTTGACATTCTGCACATTACATAAGTAATGATATTTGTAAACTGTAAGTGGGTTTATAATATATAGTGAGTTATAAATAAAAAAAGTCCTTTATCTGTAATGAAAAATGAAATGCTACACTGACATAATTTTAGAGGAGTGTAATGTGTGTGCGTGTTCCTCAGAACACCTAACACTTAATATATGCTTTAACAGGTGTAATATGATTTTTAAACTGTTCTGTTGCTTGAGCACAGTTGTTTGGCTTTTAATGATGTAGGATATATGCAAGAAAGCACTCATTTCTATTTATTTTTTAGCTTTTAATTTTAATAGCATTTAATTACAGACAATTTAAACTTTTCTTGGTAAAACAAAGTCACCTGACCCACTCATCACCTTAATCATACAAGATTTACTTCAGTCACATGGAAGTGACATTGTCCCACCTCGTTATTGACTGGGTACAACTATTACTCAACTAAAGACAGTTTCAGAAAAAGCCTCCTTATGCTGTTCAACTGATAACTGATGTACTATGAAAAGCTTTATAGAAATAAACATGATTTGACTTGAATTCATATAAATTGAAGGAGAATGTTGGAGAAGATATGGATAGTTTTTTTTTTTCTTCAGTATAATAGCATCTTCATTTTATATACACTTTTCAGAAAATCAAATTAAGTATCAGACTTGGGCTTCTTCGTGTTTGGCCCTCATGGCACAATAAATTTTGTAATTTAGTCTGTCTGTTAGTATTTCTAGTCAGCACTCTATCTTTTTGAATGAGCTGGGTGCTTTCTGTGTGTCATCCACAAGTATTTTGTGTTTATCTCAAAATAAACCGAAGCAGATGTTGTGCTTATTCATTTCATTGAGAGTATGACACACAAGAGTGCTTGCAGAGAGAGTGACCTCCCCCACGCTCTTCTGATTGCATGTGATTTGTGATTAATTTATTTGTGTATTGTAGCCTTGTTGCATCTGGTGTGAATAGATTAATTGCTTGTCACTGAAATCCTATTGGATCATGACATGCAGATAGCAGTTATTCTGCTACCTTTAGCAGTAAAATGGTATGTACTTGATAAATTTCTGATGTTAGGTAGTTGGAAGTCCTCAGGTAATTGGAAAAATGTATCTTAAGCCATTATAAAATTTAGACCTGAAGGTAATTACATGCTTCTACGCTTGATCTTTGTCATTTTGGCTGTATAAAGCATGTATAAAGCATGACTTTTATTTTGACAACTCTAAGAGCACCAGACGCGCTCACATTCATTGGTTTACTTTCTTTAACAGTTGTGTCTAATAAATTATTAGACAGAAATGTTAAACAAAAAGTAGGAAAGTCAGTAGTGATGTTACACAATGTTTGTACATACACCAATTATATTACTTGCCTACTGCCCTACCATCATTTTAGTTTTTTTTTATTTATTTATTTATTTATTTTTTTTTATTAGAAATTAAAATTACTTTGTTTATTTGAACAATAGATGTTGCAATTATAAATGGAAAGCATCTGCTTTATAAAGCTGGAGTCAGATTTCACTTATGTGAATAGAGTAAGAAGCGTGATTGACAAGATGTTGGTGGAGGATTTTTTGGTGTCAAAGCGAAAGCACCTTGCAGTACTTCTATGTTCAGAATAAGTGAGTTTGTTTTATGGTTGTGTTTTTCATTAAAAAAAATAATGAACCACAAAAGGGGAAAATACAAAGATCTTTCATTTATTTGTTTTATAACACTGGTATGCACAGAGTCCTATACATAACATGAAGGAATATATATATATATATATATATATATATGTATTATATAAATAATATATTTATCAAAAATAAGAAAAACTATAATATATTTACTTTTTGTTGTATATACTTAGTTTAAATTCAACTGAATAGATTTGTTCTCTCATTTTAATCAAATCAAAATGAGGGAATAAATTACTAAAATTACTACAACAAGGCCAAAATGTAATCATTTTTTTTTATATATATATAAAAAAAATCTGTATAAATATATTTTCAGGGCTCGACAATAAGGAGTGCCCGATGGCCGGGGCCAGTGTGAAATGCGCTCGGGACAGTTGACAAATCTGTCACTAGCCCGATCGGGCCACTGTTTCGTCGTCACGAAACAGTTTTTAAGCCTTGTTCATTTAAAATTTCAGGGGATCACAGAGAGACACATCTCTGACAGACAGATAGCCTACAAAAGTATGTCAAAATACCCGTCTTGATGAGTAACTTTGCAGCTTTAACAATGATTAATCTATATTTAATTTAAACAGTGGTGTACAGATGCACCGATCGACTGGACATATTTTAACCAATCTCTGTTCTGGGCTTGCACGTGAAGTATTTTCCTAAATATTGAGAATATTGAAATATATCTCTGAGGGGAACTGACTGCTTTAAGAAATGTTTACTTGGTGTTTTCTTTTTATTTGCCTCTGTATAATGCATTTAAAGTTGCGTTCATAAGCACAGCCTGCTTTGTTTACAGCAGTTACCAGGGAAACGCTGTATCTTATTCCATAAGCGGCAACTGCTGGCAGAGACTGGATTTGCGTTCATTCAGTCCGTCTGCTCTTTTTCCCTAAAGCACTTTTCATATACAGTATAATAAAATAATTTTTGAACAAACAAATAATGTTTGAACTTTATATTTGTTAAGCTAGTAGGTTTTGCTGTGGAAACAGTATTGGAATCGAGAATTGTATAATTTAATTGGTATGTAAATTTTTTTTTTTATGTTATATAAGCTTATTTATTCAAATTAGAAGATAACATTGTTAAAAGATAACAGTGATAACAGCAACTATTAAGATTTTTCTGTGGCAGGGCCAGTGACATTTTTGACCGGGCAAGTAAAAATTTGGACCACTTGCCAGACCGAGCCAGTAGAAGAAATCCTTAACATTGAGCCCTGATTTTAAATCTGTTGCATCAAGAGTTTGACAGTACTTATAATATGTGATTTATATAGTCGTTATAACCATACAGTTTTACAGCATCTGAAAGAGCAATTATAGCTGTTTTGGCTTCTAAACTGATTACAAACTGGTGATTTTATGACAAGATTATATGAAGTAATATGTGTAGGTATGTCATGTTTTTGTGTGTAGAGTTTCAACCAGTGTGGTAGCACAGTTTGTAGTGGTGTATAGGGGTGGGACAGAATATTGATATGATGATATATTGTCATCCTTCTCTATGCAATACGAGAATTGACATCTGGTGCCAAATACCAATATTTTAATGAGAATAATAAGGCAATAAATCTAAATAGATTTCCCTGCTCCCAGCATCTAAAATGCATGGAAATCGTGGCCATGCCATTTTCACCTTCTTTCCAAAAGCTCTCTGAGCAACCTTGAACTGCATTCTCTATGAAGATAGGGAATTGCGAGGAACTGAAGCATAAAAAGATTTCCAACCAGTTTATTAGCTCTACCGCTATATGTATATGTTGATGGAGACAAGAACTAAGAAACTTCTCAAGAACAGCTATCAGCGTGGACCGCACCAATCACATTATTATTGCAAAGTGCATATTTAGTCTGTGAGTAGCCTAACCTCTCAGCTCGGACCGCAGGTGGATTTCCCTTACTATATGAGAGAGAGCGAGAGAGCAACGCCATCGCGTCCAGTTTTATGTGAACAAAACTGGATGCTCTCCCTTCCCTCTCAGATATTACAAGTAAGCGTTATTCAGTGTGAGTGGAGTGGGCCTGTGTGAAACATAAATCTGCACCTATGGCATGGGTGACGAAACAAAACCTTGTCAGAGCCATAATGCGGTGCAGAAGTATGCAGTATGTATAAATAAATTAATAAATAAATAAAGACAGAAAACTTGCACTTAACCTTTTCACAGGCATTTTGTTTTCTTAGACCGATGTCGTGATCATATCGTGATCGTATCATCATTGGATTGTCTAGCAATCGATTATCACAATAATCGCTGTATCGTGATAATACCATTATCATGAGCAATGTATCTTGATAGTATCGTATCGTAAGGTACCTTGCGATTCCCACCCCTAGTGGTGTGCACTGTGACATGCAATAATGAAAGTATGGTTTGTATGTGTGTGACTGTGTGTGTGTTATTTGTTTTAATAAACCTATAGCTGAAGGTAGTTTTAAAAAATATACTGTTCCAGCACCACACAAGGATGTTGAATGAAGTCAAAGGCCCTGCTTTCACCTGTTGATCTGATCATAAGTTTCAGTGCTAAACCAGCACCTTGCCCCTCTCAATGAATGTAATCGTTAAGGAACTTGTTATAAGGAGGTGCAAATAAGACTTTAGAGTTGAGCACTTTATTCATTCATGCAGCACTTGGCCCTCCTGCAAAATTAATGTAAGGTGTTATGTAGGTGTAATAAGAGTGAAGGATCTTGATAAAATGGGGTCAAATTTAAGACATTGATACCAGATGCAAACTATTGTTTATTTCTTTAATGAAAACTGTGAGAAATATTCATTGACAACCTTTTTTCCATGACCTTCCAACTCTTTATCATTAAACACCAAGACTATAACAACATGCAGTATCTTTGATGGAAAAAAAAAAAAAGGAAAGACTAAAAGTTGTGAAAAAAAAAACATTGCTGAATGAATGCACTTCCGCAACCTCTGTGATACAATACAAAGTCTTTTTGTTGTTTTAATAGAAAGGCATTTAATTTAATTAGGAAATATTAGAATTCATATTACAAAATGTCAGTGTTTTAGCTTTTGACAGGAGCTTATGAGGTTTACTTGGTTCTCCGTTTGATGAGATGTCACTCTTAATTGACTAAATATGTAATTAAGCATTTAATTGACTGAAACTACACTAAAATTCCCTGACACTTATAGTCAATTAAAACTTGACTAAACAGGTTGACTAAATATAAGAAGAACTAAAAAGGACATTTGACCCAGGAATAAGACTGTATTGCAAAGAAAAACAAAATCAACACTAGTGTAAACGGCAGTGTGTCCTGGCTGACCATTTTTTATTGTATCATTGGAAATGTTTCTTAATACCTAGTAAAAACAGGGTCACGTCTTCAAATGCTCTTTTCTGTAGGAATGGCAGTGGTAAATCTGGAACCACAGTAAATATTTTTTTTTATGTGTTTTAGCATCTGTGATTTGGTGCTTTAGTATGTTTAATTGTTTTTCTTTGAGACAAGTGGAGGCAAGCTTGAATAATAAAAACCATCACCATGAAACTATTCAGATATCAGATTTCTAAAATAAAGCTAAGAGTAACTGATTTGGATAATGCAATATGCAGAATACAATGGACCACTCAAGTACTTTTATTTACAATGTTCTCTTTAGTTTTTTTTTTTGGTTTGTTTTGTTTTTTGTATAAATCATAGCAAAAGGTGATAACGGGTCACGTATCATTTTTCTAACTGCGTTATCATCTCTCACTCATTGTGTTGTTGTTTTTGGGACATTGCCGTTGTTGCATACTTGGTATATTGAACTCCTAATGTATTGTTTGTTTTTCTGTGAATAACACCTCTTTCCCCTTCCCTCAGCAGCTCTCCCAGCTCCCCCAAAGCACTGAAAGTGAAGCAGGAGGATGGGGCGAGAGAGAGTTTCAAAGAGATAAGGGAACCCCTAACCAGCTTAGGTAGGAGATGGGCTGTTTCAAAAGGAGGATGGAAGAAGCCGCATAAGACATGACTCAGAACGCTTTTTAATATAGGCCGAAGTGTAGGGGGACCCTTACGGTCCCCAGGGTTCACTACTTCAGTGATGCCATCACAACTGTGTTTATTAATTGCGGGTGTGGGCCAGTGGTGTTTGAATGGAAGTGCTTAGTTTTATTCCTGCAGGTGCTAATCTTATCTTTTCTTGGTGTTGACAGCTTCTGTGTGACAAGTTTGTCTGGAAAGTTCTTTTAACTTGAGTTTGTTGGGAGATTGATGCTTCAGTTTTAGATAGTTTAGACTGTTATTTTGCATTTAGCCAGGTGAAAGATGAAGTTCTTGAGCGTGGCATGTCTCTGAGGAAGGTGTGTTGGTTGTCATCATGAACATCAACTTTGAAGAATTACCTCTTTTGAATGCCCCTAAAATAGTACATGTAAAAACTTGTTCTGCTTGTGGTGCATTATATTTGTGATTTTTATCTATATCAGCCAGTATTGGCATTTAAATTAATTAACAGCTGAAGTAAATTTACTGTATCAGTCTAATATTGGAAACCATTATTATCAGGGCACATGTTAAGCAAGTACTAAACCGTTCTACATTTATAATGTTTTGTTTCATGGTTTGGCCTTGTTTTAAGTGTGTCAAGGTTCGTATGGTCATGAAAAACCTGGAAAAGTCATGGTATTTTAAAACAGCAATTTCCAGGCCTGGATATTTTTTTTGGAAAAGTCGTGACAAATCTCTGTATAACAGAATTATTTAATCACGTCCTGAATTTTGGTGCGGGTTTGCGTATATATTGCATAGTTTGCATAGTTTTACTCATTCCTGCAGCTTTCGAGTTTAAATTGAGGAAAATCCCTGCACACATTTATTCAATATAGCATGTAGTTAGATGAGTAAATGAATCCACACAGACTGTCAGATTAAATCATTCATTTGGAAACGGCGTGAGTGATTGAGCTGCATCTCTTTTACTGTCTCAAAGTGGCTTAATTTCGGCACATCTTGTCTGCGCTTAAAGAAAGTTGCTGCACACTGTGGGACGTGACTTTCACTTGCATTTCAGTACTGTCACTTGCCTAATCGGGTCATTGTTGAATCGTCACAAAAATGTATCATTTGCAAGTATTTTTTTTTTTTTGTTTTTTTTTTTTTTTTTTTTTTTTTTAAGCCATTAGGTACTTGGGTGCTCCAGAACGGGTTTTCTGTGCGCTCACAGTTACACTTTATACGCATACGCTATCACTTTAAATAGCTTGCTTAAAATTGTTGCATCTTGTTACAATTTAAGTGGCCAAATGCACACAAAATTACATCAATATGGCTCTTCTGGCGAATATCCTTGTAGACACAGTCGGTTTTATCTTAAGTGTGTAAACAGTTGAGAAAGAAAACATATGAGTGTCAGAACTGAATCTGTGCATTGTGGCTTGTGACAGCAGCCTAATAAAGCTGTGCCATGTTTCATATGTTAATCAAACAACAAAACACAGAATATCACTTTAATTCACAGTTTATTCCATTCCATTCCATTTTTTTTTTTTTTTTTTTTTTGCTTTTTGTACCTGAATACTACTGTTGGACTGAAAACGAAATTCAGGTCCTGAGTTTACCTGATAATATTGCTTAAATAAGTTATAGTATTAAGTGATGTGATATGGTCTCTGTGTGGAGAAAAATCTGGCACAGTTGCAGCCTGTACTAATTAATAAAACCAATAGAAAGCAAACTATTGTCATTAATTTTGGTTAGCATATGCTATATTGTAACATTTAGTTCATGAAAATGGTCTTAAAAGTCATGGAGAAGTCATGGAAATTTATTGAAAATGGGAAAAAAAACGTGTGTAATATTTTTCTTTATTTCTTTTTTTTTTTTTTTTTTTTTTGAAACAATAGTGCATAGGTCTTCAAGTTTATAGCAAAAATGTAATCTCGCAAGACGAGTGAAGTGTGTTATTTTATGCTTTGTTAGTAATTACTTAATAGCAATAATTTAGGCCTATATCACTTTCTAGTCATAGTCAGTGTTTAGCACAGTTGTACACCACAATTACCGGAAAATCTCAAACCACAGATAAACAAAGAATAAAAAAAAAAAAAAAAAAAACTGAATTCATTGACTGCTGATAAGTCTGGACAGAGGTTAAATGTTTTGTAGGCTACGCATTTACAAGTATTTTACGCGAGTATAAAATATCTATACGCATACGTTTTTTTTTTTTTTTTGACTGTTCAACCGTGGAAAGATGTCACAATGTCATGTCTCAGGAAAAACATTTAGTGTCCATAAAATGTAATAGTTGGCTAGAAAAATTAAATATTTGAATTATGAAAAGACGTTATAATGTTTAAATGTTCCTATTTCAACAACAAATGGGAGTAGAGACATAATTCTGTAATTACAATGTTATTATAATACTTTAAATTATAAAAAACTGCCTTATGAGCAGGTTAAATGTTTGTTTACAAATTACTTCAATATAGTAACGTGCCAGCTGACAAGCTTTATTTTATAGTTTACAACAGGGGTGGGCAACCTTGATCCTGAGGGCTGGTGTCCCTGCAGAGTTTCGCTCCAATCCTGAAAAAAAATAAAATAAATAAAAATACCAACCTATATCCTGAAGACCTTGATTAGCTTGTTCAGTTGTGTTTGATTAGGGTTGGAGCTAAACTCTGCAGGGACACCGGCCTTCGAGGATCAATGTTCCCCACCCATGGTTTACAGCATTATTTGCATATTGGTTGAAACTGCATTATATTAAGTGCATTGATGGCAATTAATTTGGAAATATATGCAATCTAATCAAAATGAATTGCAACCTTGTGAGTTGAATCAAAACAAATTGTAAAATTTGTCTCAATACCCAGCCCTGCTTAAGACATAATCTTAAGACATAAATCATTTTGCCATTATTCTGTGTGTATTTGACTGTTCAAATGCAATAAGCATGAAAGACATCTGAATTGGGGATTGCATGCTGTGGCAGCTTTCTGTGTGTGCTTGGGGAGTGGGTTTTGTTTCGCTTATTGCACGTAATGGTGTCCGTGTTTTTGTTTTGTTTTTCTCATCAGTGCATGTTTCTTTATTGCTCTAATGTGCCACTAAGCAGTAGCTACCGTATTTATTTTAATGTATTTACTTACTGCAATATGCCCAAAATAGCTCACTTTTCATCACCATCAAAGCTGCAGGGAAAAATGAAAGCATACTAAAAGGGGGAAAAAAGCTTGGCACACCCAGTGTGTCTGCAGGGACTAAGGGAGTGCTGCAGCACTACTTCACTCTGTGTCGCTCTCATGCACACAATCACATGCGTGCACACTTTGAGAGAAAAGTTTAAAAGGCTAATTTATTTACCATATAAAGATGTAAACTGATGTGCTAGGTTTAAATTGATTTTTTTTTTTTCTTTTTTTTTTTTAATTGGTAAAAATAATTTTCCAAAATCTGTCTGCTACATTTTTTGAAATGAACCGAAAATATTTTTACACTTCTCATAACATTTAAAAATCTTCACTTTTGTGTTTTGATTAGCAGATACATTTGTGCAAAAGCGCAAACAAAAAATTGACATTTAAAATAAAATTCAATGCGAAAGACTGCAAGTTAATTTAAAAGTATATAGCAAATATAAATATATGGTCTGTTTTCGCTTTGTGTTTCATAGAGCAGCTCAGATCACAGTTAACGCAGCAAACCGAGAGTGTGCTATAAGTTTGATATGAATTTGAAAATGCTTTGTGTGCCAATTACGATTATTGTATTTGCAAAATTTCAAACTTTATTGTAATGACATTGGATGATAGCAGGTTACAGCATTTCACTATACTAGTAATGAAAAGTGCTTGTAAATCTTTGACAGAAATGTACAGGTCTCTTGTAAGTGAGGAAATTAAGACAAGTATTGCAGTCTTACTACTGCAAAATAAAAATAACACTGCTTATTTTTACAGTGCCTGTGTATTATAGTAATCATATAATTTCAAATAGTAAAAAGAGGAAGTAAAAAGAGGTTTGAGTCCAGGTAGACATCAATACAAAAACATTTATAGTCTGTTAAGCCATCTCGGTCAAAAATGAGATAATTATACTGAGTGAATGCTCCTGACACATAGTATACATCCATCAAATATTTTTACTTCAAACTTGCTAAATTCCAGCCTCAGCCCAATCATAACCAGTACTTACAATCGTACCAGTACTTGCACTGAAACCTATACAAAGTAGCCAGAAAGAAATGCTAATTTTAAAGAAATATGTTGGATTTATGATGGAAAATGATGGATTTAGAGGCTTTTGCATCTGAACTTTTCATACACACACACACATATACATATACATACATACATATATATATATATATATATATATATATATATATATATATATATATATATATGTATGTATGTATATGTATGTATATGTGTATATGTATATATATGTATATGTATATGTATGTATGTATATGTATGTATATGTGTGTGTGTATATATATGTGTGTATGTATATATGTATGTCTCTCTTGGGTGGAATGCAATATATTTAGTTCAAAAGGGCCACGTTCACACAGCAGTACAATGTGGTTTTCAAGGCTGTTGGAGTGTTAAATAATTTAATTCAGTTTAAGTTTATTTGTATAGCGCTTTTCACGATACAAATCGTTGCAAAGCAGCTTTACAGAAAATTAAAGTTTCTACAATATATTTAGTAGTGGCTTATTAGTGGTGACTGTCAAGTTGATGTACATATGGCAGAGATGTATGATAAAAATCAGTTAATGACGTAATCAAACGGACAATGAACACTATTAACAGTAATGAATTATATGTTGCAATCAAACTTATAATACAATCCAGTAGTGCTGTATGTTGTTTCCGGGTTGACATCATCTCAGGTCCTCTGAGGGGTTGGCATCATCTCTTCTTAGGTGTTTTGGATCCAGACTGAAGCTTGTGTAATTCCTAGTTACCATGGGATGTCAATCCCGTGGCAGAAACAGAGGATCAAATAGGGACATAATTAGCAGATAAAACTGCAGTACAAGATTATGAGATGCACTATTTGAATGCTTGGCTGAAGAGATGTGTCTTTAATCTAGATTTAGACAGAGAGAGTGTGTCCGAACCCCGAACGTTTTTAGGAAGGCTATTCTAAATGCGAAAAAGCTCTACCTCCTTTAGTGTACTTTGCTATCCTAGGTAATACCAAAAGTCCACAGTTTTGCGACCTTAGGGAGCGTGATGGATTGTAGCGTGGTAGAAGACTAGTTAGGTATGCAGGAGCTAAACCATTAAGGGCCTTATAGGTAAGAAGTAATGTTTTGTAACTGATGCAGAACCTAATAGGTGGCCAGTGCAGAGACCGTAAAATTGGGGTAATATGATCATATTTTCTTGACCTGGTAAGGACTCTAGCAGCTGCATTTTGCACTACCTGTAGCTTGTTTATTGAGGATGCAGGACAACCACCTAGTAGTGCATTACAGTAGTTCAGTGTAGAGGTCATGAATGCATGAGCTACTTTTCTGCATCAGAAACGGGTAACATATTTTGTAGCTTGGTAATGTTTCTAAGATGGGGAATGCTTTTTTTGTAACATGAGAAATATGATTTTTAAAAGACAAGTCACTGTCTAAAATATAAAACCCAGATTTTTGACTGTAGATGAAGTAACGGTACATCCATCTAATTGCAAATTATAATCCAAAAGTTTCTGTCTTTTGGTCCAATATGTAAATGTGTATCTCTCTTTAGTCTTATCTGAATTTAACAGGAGAAAATTATTGGTCATCCAATATTTTACATTTTTAACACACTCTGTTAATTTAGAAGTTTTACTTGGTCACGTAGAGAGATATATATATATATATATATATATATATATATATATATATATATATATATATATATAGTTGAGTATCATCAGCATAACAATGGAAACTAACCCAGTATTTTCAAATGATATTACCAAAGGGCAGATTGTATATTAAAAACAGCACAGATCCTTGTGGCACTGCATATTATACTGGTGATAACTGAGATGACTCCCCGTTTAAATAAACAAAGTGGTAGTGATTGGACAGGTAGGATCTAAACCATCTTAAAGCCTGCCCTTGAATACCTGCATAGTTTTGAAGTCGATCTATGAGTGTCATGATCTATAGTGTCAAACACAGCACTAAGATCAAGTAAAACTAGCAATGAGATCCAGCCTTGGTCTAACGCAAGAAGCAAGTCATTCGTGATTTGTAACAAGTGCAGTTTCTGTGCTATGATGAGGCCTGAAACCTGACTGAAATTCTTCATAGAGGTCTTTTTTTTTTTTTTTTTTTTTTTTTTTTTTTTTTTTGCAAAGAGCACAGTTGAGTAGACAACTTTTTCTAAACTTTTAGACACAAACAGAAGATTAGAAATGGATCTGTAATTTGCCAGTTCACTAGGGTCTAGTTATGGTTTCTTAAGAAGAGGCTTAATAACCACCAGCTTGGTTTTGGGACATAACCTAAAGATAGGTAACAACTCTTTCAGTAATTTAGTGGGTACAGGATCTAATAGGCATGTTGTTGGTTTAGACGCAGTGATAAGTTTATTTAGCTCTTCTTGTCCTATAGTTGTAAAGTACTGCAGTTTTTCTTTTGGTGTTTTTGGCAAAAGAAGCTGGCACATTAGACTCTGTAGAATCTGCATTTTTTTTATTGTATTTCTGATGTTATCTGTTTTATCAGTGAAGAAATTCATAAAGTCATTACTATTAAACTGGGAATATTTAGATTGGGTGATGTCTGATTATTTGTTAATCTAGCCACTGTGCTGAATAAGAACCTTGGATTGTTTTGGTTATTTTCTATGAGTTTGCAGATATGCTCAGCCCTGGCAGCTTTTAGAGCCTGGCTATATCTGTACATACTGTTTTTCCATGCAATTCATAAAAATTCCATGTTAGTTTTTCTCCATTTGCGTTTAAGGTTTATTTCTTGAGAGAATGGGTATTACTATTGTACCATTGTGCAGTATGTTTTTCTCTAAACTTTTCAGTTTGATGGGGGTAGCAGCAACTAATGTGTATATTTATGGGTACACAGAGCAGTTGAGATAAATCAGGCAGGTTATTTGTGAATCTGTCGTTGGTGGCAGGAACAGTTCTTCTGCCCATACGATAATGCGGAGCCATATAGTTAATATCAGTAATACACAACATGCACGATACAAGGAAATGCTCAGTAACATCATCGCTTTGAGGTACGATATCTATATCAGTAGGATCAGTTCCATGTGATATAATTAAATCTAGCGTATGATTAAAATAATGAGTGGGCCCGAAAAGAGTTTATTAGGTCAGTCAACGCAAGTCCTAACGCATCATTTGTATTATCAACGTGAATGTTAAAATCTCAGACAATTAGCGCTTTATCAAAATTAGGCAATAGGTCTGAAAGGAAATCTGCAAATTCTTTTAAGTAATATGTATACGGCCCTGGCGGTCTATACACAGTAGCTAGAGCAAGAGATAGGAGAGAATTCTTTTTCATAATTGACAGAGTAACTTTAAAGGAGAAGTTCACTTCCAAAACAAAGATTCACATATGATGTACTCACCCCCTTGTCATCCAAGATGTTCATGTCTTTCTTTCTTCAGTCATAAAGAAATTGTTTTTTGAGGAAAACATTACAGCATTTTTCTCCATATAATGGACTGATATGGTGGCCTGATTTTAAACTTCCAAAATGCAGTTTAAATGCGGCTTCAAACGATCCCAATAGCGGTTGTAAACGATCCCAGGCGAGAAAGAAGGCACTTATCTAGCATAACGATCGGTTATTTTAATAAAAATAATACAATTTATGTACTTTTACTGCCAAACGCTCGTCTTGTCTTACTCTGCCTGGACTGTTTTTGTTTCTGGTTCATGACAGTTAGGGTATGATGAAAAACTCCCATCTCATGTTCTCCCTAAACTTTGAAATCGTCTTATATTGTTGTTTTACCTTTTTTGTTGAGGGTGTTTGATCCTCTTTGCATGTTTACTTTGCAAAGACTGGGTCGAAACTTCTGCAGCGATGTAGGATGAATTTGAAATGATTTTTGAAGTTGAGGGAGAAAATACGATTGGAGTTTTTCGACAGTCTTGAGTCAGAATACACAGAGTTCAGGGAGAGAAAGGCAAGACGAGTGTTTGAGATTAAAAAGTATTTAAATTGTTTTTTTTGTTTATTTTCATGAAAATAACCGATCATTTCACTAGATAAGACCCTTCTTTCTCAGCTGGGATCGTTTACAACCGCATTTGGGATCGTTTGAAGCCGCATTTAAACTGCATTTTGGAAGTTCAAAATCGGGCCACCATATCAGTCCATTATATGGAGACAAATGCAGAAATGTTTTCCTCAAAAAACATAATTTCTTTACGACTGAAGATCTTGGATGACATGGGGGTGAGTATGTTATATATGAATCTTTGTTTTGGAAGAGGACTTCTCCTTTAAGCAGAAGTATTTCAAAATTTAAACCTGTTGCCTGTTTTCTGAGTAACACTGAGAATATCACTATATATTGTTACAACACCACTGTCACGACCAATCCGACGATGCTCATGCTTATAACAGTAGGTTGGTGGAGTAGACCCATTTAGACCAATATAATCATTTGGTTTTAGCCCGGTTTCTGTCAAGCAGTGTACATCAAAACTATTATCTGTGATAATTTCATTAACAATAAGTGCTCTGTGTGCGAGTTATCTAATGTTTGGGAGCCCTAGCTTTAAAAATAGTTTTTTGTTCATTTGTTTTGTATTTTTTCAGATTTAAGCAGATTTTTTCTAGATCCTGCAGTTAATTTTATATATATGTATAGTTAATATCAGTAATACGCAGCATGCACGACACAAGGAAATGCTCAGTAACATCACTTTGAGGTACGATATCTATATCAGTAGGATCAATTCCATGTGATATAATTATATCTAGCGTATGATTGAAATAATGAGTGGGCCCGAAAAGAGTTTATTAGGTCAGTAAACGCAAGTCCTAACGCATCATTTGTATTATCAACGTGAATGTTAAAATCTCAGACAATTAGCGCTTTATCAAAATTAACCAATAGGTCTGAAAGGAAGTCTGCAAATTCTTTAAGTAATATGTATACGGCCCTGGTGGTCTATACACAGTAGCTAAAGGCAAGAGATAGGAGAGAATTATAGAGCATATATATATATATATATATATATAGTATATTAGGTTTGTGCTAAACTACACTGTCATAACTGTTTCTTTAGTGCCCCTATTATGCTTTTTCAAATATGATCTTTCATGTAGAGTGTCATGTAGCTGTATGTGAACATAAACTATCTGCAAAGTTGTGAAACCGACAGTGCACGATAAATAAAGTTATTGTCTATCAAAAAAAAGAGTCTGCTCACATTTGCCTAAATGAGTCGTCAGGATTTTGAATCTTTTTCTGTTACGGCCACACGTCACGAAGTAACACATTTGCATAATGTCCACCCACGTTTTACGTCGCGAACAACTTGCCCGCCCACAAACAGTAAAATTTCCATGTGGTTTACGTCATTATACGGAAGACGCTGTATCCTACGCTGTGAGTAAAATTGTTTTATATTCACTTCCAAAAGATGATGAATCTACAAAGATTGTATTTTCTAGCAATCGTTCAAAATAAGTAGTTGTGTATGTTATGTTGTGTAACAACCCTGCACATGTCATGCTAACCGGCTAAATCACGCTTCTGTAGTTCTGTAGTTCAGCTGTGGACCCACTGTAGTCTGACAATTTGTGATTGATGCAGCTTGACTGTCTGTCTGTCTCATTAGCTGGAGTAATGATAAAGGATGGCGCACGAAGCGGCTTTCACACCGAATGCGGAAAGTGCTGTGCTATGAAACCCATTCGTTTTAATTGCTTCCGCAGCGGAGCGCGCACGCTACAGACAAAGTTCAAATGAGTTGTTCAAATTAACTTTTGCCGCTGTGCTCTGAAGGGCTGCACTGAACCCAGCGACCAGCGCAGCGCTTTCTGCGTTCGGTGTGAGAGCCGCCTTAATGCATTATACAATGTTGAAGTTTACAACATAGAGGTGTGCCCGGTTCGCTTACATAAGCAAATTGCGAGCACTTTCCACAGTAGACTGTGCTAACTTGTCGATCAGCCACTTCAGCCGTTTCATCATCAGACTCTGGCTGGAATTGTTATGGTAAAATCGATGCCATCTTTTCTATGTATTGACAAGTAACCAGGGCTGTCAATCCGTTATGGCAATGGGCGTTTCGTTTTCCAACACACCGTACGCGATAGACCAATCATAAAGGACTGCGCCATCTGACCAATCACAGCAGTGAGGGCTCACGGAAAGGAGGGGTTTAGAGAGACTGATTCTTCGAACTGCTTCGCACGAGTCGTTTATGAATCATTTAGAAATGGGGTAAAATTAAATCTATTTTTGGAGAAAACTGAAGTGTTTTTTTGACCTTGCATACATGTAAACCTGTTTTGGGAGTCTTTTAAAACAATATCAGCAACCTTTAAAATGGCATAATAGGGGCACTTTAACACTGACTAGTCACTCAGACAAACCACTGACTGTTTTTATGAAATCGTGTAATTTTCCACCAGATCCTCAAAGTTATAACCTCCAACAGGATGACTAACAGTCAACCAAATAAATGGGTGAAAAAAAACTTTTATAGCACACAAATCTTCTGTTCATTATCATCTACCACATTTTTATATGTGACATTATTTCTTGGACTTGTGATGTGTTTCTCACTCCGTATTTAAAAGTTAATCATTGTTAAAGGACTAGTTTGACTAAAAATTAAAAATTTGCTGTTAATTTACTCACCTTCAGGGCCAAGATGTAGGTGACTGGCTTTCACCTATAGAATACTAAAGATTATTTTTAGCTGAACCTATGGTCCTTGGTAGCACCATATGCAAGTCAATGGGTGCTGTCACTTTGATAGTCAAAAGAAGAGTATAGCCTCAGATAACTTTACATATACTGATTTTACATATGCTTAATAGAGTTTAAAAAAAAAAGAAAGAACAGCCTCAGACAGACTGTCTTGCGCACTAACGCTTATCTTTTGTGAAGTGTCTCTCATTTATTTAAGAAGTGTCTCTTTTAAATGCACCACCACTAAAATTAATTAATCTACCAGTTTTAGTTGGATTTAGAATGAATTGAGGCCGACAACTCGTCTGTCACCTGTCAACATAATGCAAATTTTTTTTCATTCAGGATGTTAGGACGAGTACAGGGGGTAGTCTCTGATTTAATTGCCGTCTGAATCCAGGATGTCAGTGTTTTTCTGTCACCACCCTCGTGAAAATCCTACTGTTTTTTTTTTTTTTTTTTTTTTTTTTTTTTTTGGCAAACATTATTGGCAAACAAGTTTGGCAAACTTGTTGGCAAACAAGTATTGTTTAAAAGAACAATACTTCATAACTGCTGCACCACAGCGAGTGATAGTGGAATGAGAAGAACAGCACGTAACCATTCAAAATGGGTCTTTATTATGGCAGCAAGCAGTTATGCATTTCAATTGTAAAATTTGTGTTATATAACTATAGCATGTCTATTTTCCTATTTTCCTTTTAAACAGGATTTAAATAATCAAATAATAAAAAGGATTATGTTATAAAATTAGCTTGTAATAATAATACATTTTTCATAAGCATTTTTAATACATTGTAAACAATAAGAATACATTTGTAAATGAAATTAATTTTATTAATAGCAGACACATCTTTTATTTCTTTATTTTCCTCAAAGGATTAATATTGTCCCCTAACCACTCTTATGGTGTGGTCACACTTATAATTCAGTTCTCTTTGTTCTTTTGCTCAGGACTGTTTGCGTCGTACGACTTCTAGTGATCAAAATTTGCTAATATCCACCTTGTTTTGTTGCTTTGCCAGCCTGTAATGTACTGTCATATTAGCTTTACTTTAGCTGCATTCGCGGCATGTCATAATCACTATAATTTAAAGAGTTTGCTTCCAAAACACGATAAACGCCTTTTTTTTTTTGTTTTGTTTTGTTTTTTTTGTTTTTTTAACAAAATTGAGTTCCTGTCAACATCAGTATTGTATCAGTGTAGAGAGTTTTGTTGATTATAATAGAACTTTGTTAGATCGCGATGAACTAAGATGAGTGAAAGCTCTGAATGATTTTTAAGGGAGTTTGTAAAATAGATATTGATTTAATACAACAGTTAAATAAACAAGAAGTTAATATTAAGTGACTAACATTGTCTGACTATAACACTATTGCCTGATTTTGCTCTATTTCATTGTCAAAAATAGTTTGAAACAAAGTCGTAACTGAGACACTGCGCATCTCCATTCAAACACAGCGGTGTTTCATTTCCGAATGAACCTGCGTTTTCTAGTGAGTCAATGAATCAATTACCCATTCATAAAAAGTCACTTGCTTTATTCCTGAATTAATCAGCCGTTCCAACAAATTAAATAAATGATATGATTCAGAAATTAAATCAGTGACTTACCACCACCTCCTGGCAGTATTAGTTTCATATTTATCTTCTCTTTAGTTATTAAAATCATTTAATATTTCTGTGTTCAAAATTGTATATTAAAACATTAATCTCAACAAGAGTTTATGAATTTGATTGCACTTATGCCATCTCTTTCCATCACTTACACTTTCTTTAAAAAGAAAAGTAAACGTAGACCCCTAATGGAATTATTGCATTTTGGGAAACAATTATAATAAATCTTTGAAAAATCTAAATCTGGATTTGAATTTTTAATGTTATTATAACCTAAAGATGCTATGTGAAAGTTTAAAACAGAAAATAGTGGTTTTCATCTTGCCACTTTCTTGGTAAAGAAAACACATTTTTACTCCTGAATCAAAATGGATTTGTAGCGTTTTGGAACCAAGCTCTTTATTTGAAGACAACTACATTCTTTTGTTGTACAAACAAAGATCTGCTGCAAGAGACACCTGTAGTGAACTGTAATGTGTAACATAGCTCCTATGATGAGAAGGTTTTTTTTTTTGTTTGTTTGTTTTGTTTTTTTTTTGAATACATGTCTTTGGTCTGTCACACATTCATAGTTCAGTTGAACTGCACGAGTGTTCATTTGAAAGCTGACCGAGATCTGAAAGGGTGCATTTTACTAGTACCGGTACTTCAAGAATGCAAGTATTTCTGCGTGTCTGTGCTAGTGAAAGGCACAAACGCGCAATCTGTAGAACTGCTCTGAGAGTCACTTTATGAGCATTTTACGGTTTCTTTTGCAGAAAACTATCGTCATATAATGAAGACCCTAAAGGTCTTCACAGCAACCCGTCAAAATAAAAGTTCGGTTTAACTTGGCAGCTAGAAATATATTAATATATTGCTTAATGTAAAGATAGTACTACTGCTAATAATAAAAATATTACTAATACAATGTTTAAGGAATATTTAGCAGAAAATTGTAAATGCACAACACAGGACGTCTGGAAAAAATAAATAAATAAATAATTAGCCTATAATTAATTCTTTATTAAATCTAAGTATCTTTTATAAATTTATTAGACATGCTTTTGATTATTAAAATGTAATGAAACAATTAAAATAGAATCCAGAAAATTAATGGAAGACAGAAATTCACAAACAAAACTGAATTTGAGAAGAATAATGAAATGTATTTCATAGGGCCTTAAAAACATGTAATTTTTAATAAATTGCTGTTGAATTCTGGAAGTTTCATGATTTCAATTAATTAGACATGCTTTTTGATAAATGTTTTTTTAATGTAAGCATTAAAATAGAGTCTAGAAAAATTTAAAATGGCATTTACGATTTTCATCTTTATTTCATTTGTGTCTTTTATTGTATTATTATTTTTTGTATTGTCCTTTTAGTTTGTTACTTGCATCTCGGTTCTTATTATTAATAAAAAAAAAAGGACTGATGATATAAATTTTTGCTGTGAAATAAAATTACTATATCATGAAATAAGATTTAGCTTTATCCTTTTAGCTAACTGTAGACTCGGTTGTTGTTCACCATAATTCTGTGTAGTTGCACTGGCATGTGATTTATTATTTTATTTATTTATTTATTTTTCGTAGTATCAGTACAGTAGTGGTATCTTGATATTTTAGTCTGGTATCGTATCAAAGTCAAAATTTTGGTATCATGACAACACTACCTAATTAAACTAAATCTGTTACAGCTGTCACGATTAAAGTGAAGTGTGAATTAACTAAAAGCTATCAATTGGGGCATTGTATTTTCAGTAGATTTGCTCACGTTGCACCAGATTTTTTTGACAAATGGTTTGCAGGATGGAGCACTATAAACAATCACACGTTTCTGTTGAATTTTAATGCATTGTCCAATAAGAGACATATTGATGAATCAGCGCGGTGGTGTTCAGCATGTGCATTCACTGACTAAGTTCTGAATCCACATTCGCAAATTTTCATCAGTGTAAAACAAAGTACGGATATGATGTTAATAAGAGATTCATTTTTCAATGTAGAAAGCCTTACTGATTACAGTGGGAGTTTGGGAAGGTGCATAACTAACATTACAATATCAAGAGCAATAACAATAATGATTTTTGTCATGATATTGTGGCTTCACCATCAAGATTCCTGTTGTTTAATTTTATAGTCTGTTTTCATTATGCAATTTTGAGTAAATACATGTACATTCAGTCTGTGACTGAAAATAAACTTGGATGCCATGTCAGATGCAGCTTCCGTTCTGCAGTTAAGATGACTTTTGATGTTTCAGAAATATTTGATTGGTAACAGTGTCTATATCATTGTTAATGATATAGTTAATTTCTGATAAAGTTAATTACTGGCCCTGATGTAGATTATAATGCTGTTTAGTTACCAGTAATGTGGACCAATTGGTCACACTTTATATTCTCGTCCAATTCTCGCTGTTAACAAGTCATTAACTATGACTTTTGCCTCAGTAAATGTAAGTGGTCTTTAATCTTGCATCACAGCTTTGTTTTTTTTTGTTTTTTTTTTTTTAATGACAAATTTAGGGACAGAAACTAGTAATAGGAATGTTGATATTGCACAAAACCAATATAACTGAAGGTTATAACAAAATACATTGTGCAGAATAAATAAAATATTATTGCTCTAATACTATTAGAGTACATGTTGAAAACCCACATTAAACAACAAAGTTCTGCTAAATAAATATTTACTCAGAATTATTGAGCTTTGTTTCAGTGATGCACTTTAACTGTTTGACACTAATATAAATGTTTATGCTTGTTCAGGGAGGCTCATAAAGAATTGCTTGCCGTAAGGATGAATATGAAGGAGCCTTTATGCAAAATGGAAAGTTATGTGAATTTCTAACAATTTCAGACAAGATTATAAACTTAAGTTATGTGCTGATGTCTTGCACGTTAGGCAGGTCGCACATCTGCCAGAGTGACAGGACAAGCCGTGTTATGTGCGTTTAAGTTTGTTTAAAGCACATACAGATCTTTAGTTGTTAGTTGATGGCCTTACTTCTCCGATTTAAAGAAATTAAGGTTTTTAATAACCATGCAAACTTATAAATTGTACACGCTTACTAATCACATTACAGCACAGTTTGTGCTGAATACAGTTTAATTACACTTTAGCCATTTAAATGTTAAGTAACAGAAATAAGCACAAATGTTGACAATTTAAGGGCCCTATGAAATCCTTTATTTTTTATTTTTTCACAATTATATCTTTTCCTCCCCCATTTAATATTTCTGGAATTCTGAATTTCTCTAGACTCTGTTTTAACGGTTAAGTTCAATTTTATTAATCAGAAAGCTTGTCTAATTAAGTTTATTAGAAGTTTAACAAAATGTTAATTTTTATGGCCCTAAAATTTTTTTATTTTATTTTTTTTTTTGTACCCCCCTCAAATTTAGTTTTATTTTTACTAAATTCTGTGTTGTCCATTTAAGTTTCTGGATTTATTTTCAATGGTTTCATTAAATTGTAATAATCAAAAGCATCTCTAAATAATTACATTTGTTTTTTTCCCTTTCACTTTTTTTTTTTTTTTTTTTTTTTTGGTGCATTTACATTTTTATGGTAAATAAATTAGTGTAAATATTTTTTCATGTGAATATTCTTCAAAAACAACGTTTTAATAAGTAGTAGTAGTAGTAGTAGTATCATTACATTTTAACTCCATTATAATTACTAACCAAGCTTTTATATTGACTGGTTGTTGTGAAGACCTTTGTTCTGTTTATATGATAAGACATATTTTGTTTTTGTTTTTTTTTTTTATGTTTTTTTTTTTTTTTTTTTGGTCAAAAGATATGGTAAAATGGTCGTGAAGTAATGTTCAGAAGAGTTCTACAGATTGTGTTCATGTACTCATATACTGAGGTGGAAGAGGCTAAAAACACGGGTAGTGTCACGTGCACTTCCGTTTGTTTGTAATAAACGAAACTGCATCTGAGCCATTCATTCATACAGAGGCATGCAAAACAGCAGGATTCATATTTAAATAGTATTTTTGCCGCTTCATATTCACAGACACAAGTCCGTATCATGTTTTGATTAAAGTGTGACGTTTTGATTAAAGTGTGATTAAAGTGTGTTAAAGTGAGTTTCTTCCACTTTTATGACTGGATTCTGCGATTCGGTCCATGTTTTCCGCATTGCGGAAATCATAAGGCCCTACAGTTAGTGTGTCAATAGATCTCCAGAGCTCCAAAAACAACACATCAGACTCCAGAGAATTATTATAAAGTGTTCTCATAGTTTGGATCATGCATTTTCTGTAAAAAAAAAAAAATAATAATAATAATAATAATAATAATGAAAATAATAATAATAATCATTGTGTAAATAGTATAGAAGAGTATAAATCACTGAGTGAAATAGTGAGGTTTAATTTAAATAACTGTGTGATTGTTTTTGTGCACACATGAAAGTGAAAGTCGTGACGTATTGTCAAGTATGGTGACCTATACTTGAAATTGGTGCTATGCATTTAACCCATCACAAGTGAACACACACAGCAGTGAGAAGTAAACAAACTCACACACACACACTGTGAACACGCACCTGGAGCAGTGTGCAGCCATTGCTCCAGCGCCCAGGAAGCAATTGGGGGTTTGGTGCATTGCTCAAGAGCACCTCAGTCATGGTATTGAAGGTGGAAAGAGCACTCTTAAATATCAAGATTAATCTTGTCTTCCTCTTTACCAGTTATAACACTAAATAAATAAGAATGAATTTATGAAGGTATGTTGAAAGAAACAGTGCAACTTAATGAAGTGTATTATGTAATTGCTCAATCAGTGTTTCAGTTGTGGGAAGACATCAATAAAAAAAAGCTTGAAACAGTGTCACGCAATGTTACATTTAACTCAGAAAAGACATTGTGCCCATAAACTCGTTCCTAGCAAGAAAAAATAACTCTAATATGGAGCATTGTGATATTTATGCACAAATATGCAATTTATTTTTGCTTAACCTGTTGTCTTCATTACTTGCATATGTTTGGATTATATCTTTCATTAAAACAAGTTTATTATAGTCACTGATTAAATGTTTCACATTTAATAAAAAAGTGAGTTGAAACAGTTGTTAAGATGATGACTTAACTGCCTTATGTGCAATTTAAATGTTTCTACAACTTTTTTTTTTTATTTCAGTGTTGATTCTGAAAAAAAAATTAATTAACTATTAACGTGCTTTCGATTTTGGTTTTTTGGCAAGCAAGTAAGAGTCCACTTGTGTTTGGCAACTAACCAGTATGCACTGGTGAGGAAAGGAAACAGTATTATTTTCTGTTAAATACATGTGACATGTCACATGTCCAGCTCTGATTCTTTATTTGGTTGATGTATTCAGTGCCTAGATGAGAATAAATGCGCGTCTACAGTTCATGCCATAAATGTATACCTTAATTTTCATATTAAAGATTGAGGTTTTTTTATTTTGTTTGTTTGTTTATCTTTTCCAGTTCTACAAACATGTCGTCCAAAGTGTGGAGAAATTCATTCAAAAGGTCAGTTGTTATTGTCTTACAAATGCAACATTTTATATTTAATAGATATTTAATTGAAAAATGTCTAGAGGGAGCTGAATGTTCCTAAACTATTTTTAATTTGATATGTTAAGTCCTTCATATAGAATAAAGATAATTAATAGCATTAAGGCTTTAACCTTCAAATGCATTAATTATTTAAATGAAAATGAAAATATTTTAATATAACTTCCTTTTGTCAGCTCAAGACCACCAAAGACTAGTACTGAATGCCTTATGTGAAAATGCCTTTTGCACAGTCAATTGCTTGCTTGCTTGCCTGCTGCAGGGTGAGCACAGGGTGAAGCTGTGTGTTTTTCTGAAGGACTACAGTATATAGTTTACCCTTGCTGACATGATACAACGCTGATGGTTGTAATTTATAATGCATAGAAAATCACTGGCTGTCAAGTTGAACATTTTTGAAAAATGATATACTAATTATATTATAAATGGCATTATAGATAATTCTGGGAATTTGAACCCCTGACCCCACACACATTTTCCTCATTCATTACTTTACTTTTGTGTGTGTAGTGCAAGCCTGAGTACAAAGTCCCTGGTCTATATGTCATCGACTCCATTGTACGGCAGTCTCGTCACCAGTTTGGTCAAGAGAAGGATGTTTTCGCTCCACGCTTTAGTAAAAACATCATTACAACGTTCCAAAACCTCTACCGCTGCCCAGCTGATGACAAGGTGCGTTCATTTCTTACGCCTTCTCTACTCAAGCGATAAAGGTCTTGTCTAGACACAATTTTTCTTTTGGCTTATTTTCTATTTTTATTGTTGCTTTGCAGAGTAAGATTGTCAGAGTACTAAACCTATGGCAGAAAAATAGTGTCTTTAAGAGTGACATTATCCAGCCTCTCTTGGATATGGCAGCCGGACTTCCACCCCCCAGCGTTACGCCCGTCTCTGCCAGTAGTGCCGTACCTGTCAATAGCACTACTCCCGGTAAGTTAACGCATTTATAATGTATCCTTGTTGAAAAAATATACTCTATAATAACAACAACTAAATTGCCTACTCAAAGATTTTTGCTGCTTGACTTTGTAGTGGGTCCGTAGTTCCCAACATGCGTCACATTGGTCTGCATTAGGAGAGTGAATTTTGAAATTAAGTGATGTGTTTTTCAGTTAAGAGAAAGTGTTTAATGTTTAGTTGTGTTGGAGATTTTCGTCCTATACTTTGTATATAATAATAAATAAAATTGTCTTTAGTATATTGCAGGGGTGGCAAACTCCGGTCCTGGAGAGCCGCAGCCCTGCAGAGTTCAGCTCCAACCATAATTAAAACTTACCTGCCTGTTGCTTTCTAGTAACCCTTCAGACCTTGATTAGCTTGTTCAGGTGTGTTTGATTAGGGTTGAAGCAAAACTATGCAGGGCTGCGGCTCTCCAGGACCGACACTCGCCACCCCTGGTATATTGCATGTGAATTTGCTACTATGTATGACACAGGAACTTGTTTATTAAGTTGTTTTCTTGTTGTACTGTCTTAAACAAATTGCATGAAAAAGTTTTCTGTATTTTAATTAAATTCACTTATCAAATTGTTTTTGAGTGTACAGTGTAGTAATAATCCAACAATGTCCAATTATGTAGCCCTCTAAAAATGAAGAAAACATCTCCGCATACCTTTAGCATACTCAGAGCTGCATTCCTTATGGTGTGAGAAACTCAATGTAACGTAGTTTAATGTGTCAAATGTGGCTTAATGTGTCAGACTTTGTCAAACAGACTATTATTAATTAAAATGTTGCTAAGGTCAACCCCTTAATCAGTCACATAAGTCAAAATTCTGATTGAGCTCTAAACATCTTCTAGTTTATGCTGACACCTTGAGGCAAAAATTGAATATGACAGCTTGTTTAAAAGTCTATCATATCCATTTCTGCTCCTTTCTGCACAAATATTTGTAAAAACTCTAAAACATTATTAAATCTGTATTTTCTTCTACTCCCAAAAGGAACTCCGGCAACTCCAGCCACCCCAGCCAACATAGTGCAGAATCTCCCAGACTGGGCGTCTCAGATCTCCAACACAGACACAGTGGCTGCGGTCGCCCAGATCTTACAGAGTCCTCAAGGGCAGCAGGTTAGCTACCTCCACTACTTCGTTTACACTTTGTTCTCTGCACAGCTGTGTTTCTGACTGGTTTGTATATATGTGCTTCTAGTTGCAGCAGCTGGTTCAGAGCTTGCAGATGCAGCAGCAGAAACCTCAGCCTTCTCTGCTGCAGGCTCTGGATGCAGGTCTGGTGGTGCAGCTGCAGGCCTTGACTGCACAGCTCACTGCAGCTGCAGCAGCCAACACGCTGAACCCACTGGAACAGAGGGTCTCCTCCTTTAACAAGGTGAGAGATTGTTTAGGAGCGCTAATGGTCTAATATGAAATGGTATAATCCTTGCGTAACACTCCGACATTATTATTCTGTTGTGTTGTAGAAGCTGTTGGGTCAGTTCGATTTTGGGAACGAGTCAGAACACAGTGAGGATTCTAAGAAAGATGCTACATCATCTCAATTGTATGTTCTTTGTGTGCTACTTTCAAGAAAAGCTGTTCCCTGTTATGTCTTTTGTTTGTTTTTTTTTTTTTTTTTTTTTTTTTTTTTTTTGTGCTTACTTTTCTTTTTTTGACATGTTCTTACTGTCTCTTTCAGACCTGTGGTACCAGAGTCCATCAATAGCTCCATATTTCATCAGCTGGCTGAGCATCTTCAGCAGCAAAACCTCGAGCAGTTTCAGAAACAGCTAATGGAGCACCAGCAGCATCAACAGAAGGTACATAGAACTGTGATTCTTTGTGTTCCCAAGTCTTTCTCATATCTTGACTATTTTTTTTTTATTCATTTATTTATTTATTTAAATGCACATTGTTATTTTTGACAGTCCATGACCATGGAGGGCCAGGATGCCATCTTCGGTCCTGAAAATTCCGCCCCTCCTGGCCAGAGCAGCGCCCCACCACAGCTTCCAGAACAAGAAGCAAAAATGGATGACTCCATTGATAACCAGCAACAGGTATGATCAGATATGAAACTTTAGGTGGGAGGATAAGCCTGTGTTAGAAGTCATGCATTGGCAATAGTTTAAAGGGATCATCGGATGCCCATTTTCTACAAGCTGATATGATTCTTTAGGGTCTTAATAAGAAGTCTATAACATATTTTGGTTAAAATTTCTCAGTGTTAGTGTAAAAAAACAAAAATTGTACCATGTCAAAATCAGCCCTTTTTAAAGCGAGCCAGTCTGATACATTTACCTTTAAATGCTAATGAGCTCTGCTCACCACGTCCCTCTTTACTGTGGGGTGACGAGCCATTCTGTTTAATTTAGCTGCATTTAGCTGTGAAACTTGCTAACTAGCACATTATTAAGAAAGGCAGTTTGCAAAGATGCATAAAAAACCCATATACTCCCTTCTGCTGTAGGTGAAGCTTCATCACGAATGATTTGTGTGAACATAGATGCATTTATGTAGATCGCCAGGCACATTTCCGTCTAAAACGAAATTAACGTGAATCCTCTGCATCTTCAGAGGCTCAGATGTTGAGAGTAAATGACTGCTATGTTCATTATTACATCCAACAACAGAACACCTCAGTTGCTCAATCGGAGAAATTCTTGTCTTCCCCTGCACCGGAGTCGACACAATGAAGGTACAGCTCAGTCAGGGAGTGTCTAAGCTAAGACGGCCTTGTCAATCACCTTTTGTGGGACGTCACACCGACAAGAAGCTGGGAATGACTCAGTGTGATGCCTTCTGTTGGATATCTGTCATACTGACTGGTTAATAATTGTGACATCTGCGGATAACTGAAACGCAATGTTCACTTGTGTGTTTTGCAGGACATGGATATTGATGAAGGACAGGATACTGTAGATGAGGAGCTCTTTGAGGCTGAGGAGAAAAAAACCAGCAGCACCCGTTCAAGGACACGCTCAAGATCTCGGTCCAGGTTGGTGTAGGAGTGTCACCAAAATAGTTCTTGGTTTATTTCCATTTTTCAGATGCAGGTAAAGAGCACTCATGTCATGTCTCTCCAGGTCACCTAAGAGAAGGAGGTCAAGGTCTCGCTCAGGGTCTCGGAAGCGCAAACACAGGAAGAGATCACGGTCTCGCTCAAGGGACAGAAAGAGGAAGTCCTCCCGTTCTTATTCCAGTGAGCGACGAGCACGGGAAAGAGAAAAGGAACGACAGAAAAAAGGACTTCCTCCTATCCGCTCAAGGGTTCTAAGTGGTAAGATTATAGAGCTTTCTGTATTTATAATGATAAGATTTAAGAAAATACTGTTTTGCAGTAAAATCACATCACTCATGTTTAGAGGTTTAGTTGATTAAAATAAGGGCAAAGTTGCACGCCAGTTACCTAATTTCTTTCTGCCTCTTTCAGTTTGCAGCACTACTCTATGGGTCGGCCAAGTGGACAAGAAAGCCACCCAACAAGATCTCACTAACCTCTTCGAAGAGTTTGGCCAGATTGAATCTATAAATGTGAGTTGAGTTTCTGTAACCTTGAGCACTTGAATGCTCTTTAAATTGGTTTATTTTTTAATTAGATTGGTTGTGCCATCTAGCCAAGAGGCATTTTTGGCTGAAGTTTAATTGGGAGTATTTTAGGACAGCTCAGTAGGTCTCCAGGTGTTTTTTTTTAATAGAGTTGATGAACCTGGAAACTAAAGCTTTCACTGCATTAGTCTGAATTTAATGTGTTTTGTTTCCCTAGATGATTCCTCCCAGAGGCTGTGCTTACATCTGTATGGTTCATCGTCAAGATGCGTACCGTGCCCTTCAGAAACTGAGCACAGGCTCCTACAAAATTGGTTCAAAGGTCATCAAAGTATGTGTAGAGTGTTCACTGACTTAAAACCTTTGCAGTGTTCTCTAATTTTTTTTTTGTATATGTCTTAAATATGTCTAAAACACAATGCTTGTTTGCAGATTGCTTGGGCCCTTAATAAAGGGGTGAAACAGGAGTATAAGCAGTTCTGGGATGTGGATCTTGGGGTGACTTATATCCCATGGGAGAAGGTCAAGCTGGATGACCTTGATGACTTTGCAGAGGGAGGCATGATTGACCAAGAGACCGTCAACAATGGTGAGAAGATTTTTTTTTTTTTTTAGAAGCTGAAAGTTTAATGTGTGTTGTGTAATTTGATGTGCTACACGGTGCTTTTCCCATTCTAAACATTTTTTAAACTGTTTTTTGTGTTGCAGAATGGGAATCGCAAAGAAATACTGAGACTGCCAAAGAAACGCAGAATCAGGCTGTTACAGCTGAAACCAGTACAGCAAGCAGCACACCCAGTGAGGCCTTTACCCAGCCTGTCACTATGATGCCCATGCAGGTATGATGTTAGCAGTAATTCAGGCAATGGAGCAAAAGACGATTAGGTTTCTTACTGTTTTATGTGATTTGAATTACTAGATTATAGAGAGAGTGTTGTTTAGCCATTGATCTATGATGATAGCTGAAGGTTGTTGGTTCAGACCCCACATGAAATGATACATGAGATTCTACCAATGCATCCTTAAGCAAGGGCCTTGTTTTAACTTTGCTCCACAGGGCACGAGGACAGCTAAATTAATAATGAATTACTGTTTACTAGAAAATGTAACAATATCAAAATCTCATGATATGATAATATCAAGGTATTTATTGCGATATTTAAAGACAAATAAAGAAAAATTTAACTTTGTACATTTTAAAATTAAATTCTTCTATCTAATGCACGTTGAGAGTTCAAAATTAGGAGCTCCAACCAGTGTTCCTATAAAAAATTAAGTCAGAAAAAAGACAGTGAATTGACTTGTACCTGAACTTTAAAGGGGACTCAAACCTCTTTTTAGTTGTGATATACTGTCTCAGTCTAAATTACACTCACACTGGTGTTTTAGAAGTCAAACAAATAGAATATAATAATAACAATTTTAAATTGTTATTCCTATGACACTAATAGCCATGTATTGCAAAACAACTGCACTGTAAAATAAAAAAAAAATCAATATTTCAAAGGTATTTTTTTCTTTACAGCAGGGAAATTACAATACTACGTTCGTAATTTCTACACTTGAAAGAGAAATTTGGAATTTGAACCGCAGTAACATTACCCATTTAAACCACTAGCTGTCAGCAATTTATACTGCACTTTTAAGCTTTTATTTTGACATGGCAGTAGAGCTTTTATTTTGAAGTAAAACTCCAGCTTCAGTGAAAACAGGCTTACAAAAACACGTCTCGATACAAATCTAGTAAATGCTGTGATCATCTGCCGTGAACATAAGGCATAACTGATGGCTGTTGCGTTTCCAAATGTGCGCTAAACTCTTAGCACATGCAATAAACGAGTTCACTGCATTCACGGTGAACAAAGCCATTCTGAGGCGCGGAAAACATGGGATCACAAGATAATTCCCTGAATAAAGTACCGCTTCACTTTAAAACGTGCAGTGAAAACAGACTTGAAGGAATTAAGCCAAATTATGCTTTCGGTTTTAGTTTGTTTGACAGATACTGTGCCAAAGCATAATGGCCCAAAACATAACTGTAAAGACCTTTTATGTTAGAATATTTTTTAAAAATCTACACTTTTTGCCTGAAAGACCTATATCATTTCATATCTTCATGTGACCACAATAATATAGAGACAGTTTTGTTATCGCGATACCACAATATTGATAATATTGTTACATCCCTACTGTTTACTAATCCTTAGATGGCTTTTTTGGTTTAGATTCCAGTGGCACAGACGGTCCCTGCTGTTGGCCTTGTTCCTCCATCCTTCCCTGTCACCATGGCAATGCCCCCACCAGGCTTTGGTCCCCCACCACCATTTCTAAGGGCAGGGTTTAATGCCTCTCAGCCTCCCCCAGGTACATGGTTCCAACCTGAATATTCAACAATTAAGCTTTTAACTGGATTTAAAAAAAAAAAAAATGTATACGTCATTGACATTTCTTATTCACAGGTTTCATGGCCACACCAGGAGTAGGACCGTCAGCAGTTGGAACCAGTCTTGCTTCAGCTCAGACCTGTATGTTAACCAGCCTCTGAAATAAGTTATTCTTATTTTGCATAATGTTGCTTGTGAAAGCACTGTCCTTAAGATCCAATTTCAAGCTCCTAAATGGGTCTTTTGCCATTCTATCACCTTTTATAGCTCTAGTGCAGCCTTCATTGCCAACCACTCAAGAGAACAGCAAGGATTCTCCATTTGGAGCCATGATACCTCCCACCAGTACTATTCCTGGGAGCTTTATTCCATCAGCAATGCCCGGGGCAGGAGTCTTTAACCCTGTGGGAGCACAGCATCAGCAGAGCAGCACAGACAAAACGCCTCAGTCGGCAGAAACGATGGAGACAGCTTCTGAGATAACACTACAGGGTAAATGGATTTATAAGTACATTTTAAATAATTTCAATGCAAGTCATATACAGCTATCAAACTATATGCTGTTGTATTTTATTGTAAAACACAAAAGGAGAATTTGAAATAGCTTTCAGAAATTCAGTGTCTTGTGTGCTATATTCTAAGCCTGGAATGATGCACCTGCTTGCTAATGTAAAGGAGTGATATTTTAGAGCAGTGCTGCTTAATCCTAATACTGGGGACCCCGTATCTGACACACTCAGTTCAGTTCATGGAGCCACAGATGGTCTTACTATTGGGACATGAGAGGGTCTGTATTACTTATGGTACATTCACACGGGGTGCCGGCATCAACGTTTGACTGAGGGAGTGGCCGAAGCTTGGTGCTGACGCGGCTGTAGTGGTGACAACAGCCAATCACATTACTTTTCTGGTGTTGTATGAATGCGATTGGCTAGCGTCTGCACTAGTAGATTTGCATAAGGTAATCTGATTGGCTGATGATTGCAAGCAACGCCAGTTATGCGATGCCATGGACCTCAGCGATGCTTGACGCCACTCAGAGTTCAATTCAAAGTAAATGAGAGGCGCTGACGCCCCCGTGAGAAAGTGTAACGGCTAACTTGGATCATGTGTCCCTTAATAACCAATCACATTACAGCCTTGACGTCATTGAATTTCTGTCAGAGTTGTGTGACACTCACTCGCAGTTTATTGACACCATAGGAATGAATGAGAAGTAAGCTGAATCCCACCTGTCGCAAAAAGTCAGTGACTTCTTTTATCTTTTGTCTTAAAAAAAAAAACTTAAATAGTTACATCCAAAAGTATTTAGTGTAAAACATGTTGAAGATTAGCAGATAGGCTGTCAATTCATTAAATAAGCCATTTTCTTTAAAAAGCTGTTTATTCAGCGTAGTAATACTCTCCTAGTTTTTTCATCCTTAAAAAAAACGGCCTTTGGTCTCCTTTCCCACGTAATGCCAGACTGGAAGCCGTTACTCTTTTTCAACTAATAGTTGCAGGCTTGCCTTCTAGTGGCTTTGGAGCTCTCTCCTAACGAGCTGATGATCTGAATCAGGTGTTAAATAAGGGAGACATGTAAAATATGCATAATGGGGAGGTCCCCAGGACCAGGATTAAGAACCATTGTTTTAGAGTTTTGGTGGAGGGGAAGTTTATCATTGATCACATTTTCATTCACACCAATATGAGACATTTTTTGTGTTTATCCTTTGTACTCTGGGTAAAATGTATCTCTTTTTTTTTTTTGTTGTTTTTTTTTTGTCAGGAATGCAAAATGCTGTGCGCAGTGGAATGGGTCTGCTGGGTATGCATCCTTCTGCATCTCTAACACACCCTCTCTCTGGCCAGAGGATGGCAGGGCTGCTTCCTCTGGAACTTCGACCCAACCTGCTCCAGGGACCTGGGGGCCGCTTCCCCTTGCTCATGCAGCCAGGCCTTGCACATCAGACCAACAACGTTCTGGATGCTTCTCTTCAAGCCCAAGCGCGTGTTCGGGTTCCGTTCTCTCAAATGGAGCAGTTCAACCGTGCTGAAGGCAATTTTGCAAGGGCGCCTAACCCCTCGTCTGCTGGAGCTGACAGTCTGGCCAAGGCCGATAATGAGACCCCACCCAGGTCAGATGTAGGTGCCCAGCAAGAAGGAGACCAGGACTATCGCTTTCCACCTCCAGAGAAGCAGAGCACAGGGTTGTTAAAGACCCCTCCTTTGGAGATGCGCACTGAGCCTGTGCCTGCCAGACCACCTTTACTAGAACGACCTCCAAGAACAGTCATGCAAGCTGAAGGTCGAGAGGGTAGAAGAGAAAATATGTCTGGAGGTTTCAGGGCAGAAAGCCGCTGGGGACCACCCAGGGGGGACTTCGATGAGCGAGACATGAGGGGGATGTCCAGTGGACCTCCGAAGGGTTTCCAGGAGGATCGTTCCAACCCTAACTTTCAAAATCGTTTCGAGGGCCGCAGCGGAAGTTCATCAGGACCTACTTGGAATCGTGGAACCGGGCCTTCTTTCAACGCCAACATGCACCAGGACTACGACGATCGCCGCAGACCTTGGGAAAGACAGAAGGACCGAGATGACAGGGACATGGACTTCCGGGGTGAAATGAATGGCAATCGTCACAGCCGGGAGCGAGACCGAGAGCGTGAACGGGAGAGAGACAGGAATCGGGACCGTGAACGCGGCAGAGAGCGTAATCGCGAGAGAGACCGAGAACGGGACCGTGAAAGGGACAGAGAGAGGGAGAACGAGAAGGACAAAGAGCGGGAGCGGGAACGCTGGACTCCCATTTCTTCCCAAACTCAGCCTCAACCGCTGCTCCCCAAGTCTCAACCGCTGCTCCCTTTGCCGAACCCCTTGGTCGCTCAGCCTCAAGCACAAGAGCAAGCGCAAATTAACTCGCCGTCTCCACCGGTGCCCCAACACCAGCCACATCCGGAACCGCAACCAACCGAAGCAGATGCTGAACCGCACCCACAGGCAATGCCAGAGCTGCAGTCACAGCCCAAGTCACTGAGCCCCCCTGAAGAGACTGCCAGTAGTCAAGAGCAGGATGAAACATCATGCATCAATGGAATGGAGACAGATTCAAACCCTCAGTTAAACATTTTGGAACCTGCATCCCAGGCTGCTACAGAGCCCTCTCGTAGCCCCTCTCCATCTCTTACCTCCGCACCCACCTGCTTCCAGAGTGAGCCCTTGAAAGAAGAGAAGACCCCAGAAATGTCTGTTTCCTCATCTGTGGATGCAGACACTGAACTGACTGGGCCAAAGGTGAACGCTGAGACTGAACCTGAGCTAGAGAAAACAGACACTGAGGAAACATAATCATCACTCAGTAGGTAAAGATCATTTTGTATAGTCATCTCTGTAATCGTTTTGAAAACTCTCACAGGACCCACTCAGTTCGCTAGATTATAGCAGACATCTTAACGAATGATTCTTGCCTCTCAAGCTTCAAGTGTGTATATGCATTCTAGGTGGCTCACACTAGAGGATCTAAATGGTAGGTGGGATTTTAATATTTTATTTTGTTCCCTGTTTTTAGTTTTTAATGCAGCCTCATTGTTTTAACTAGGTGTTTTTTTTTTTTCTTATGACACTTGCTTGCCAAAATATTATGTAGCCTAATTGTAAATGCAGGAAGAAAAGAGGTTTGACCTTCCTATGGAAGAGTGTAAGGATTCTGGCTGTGTCCTTTGGATTGATTGCATTACTTGAAAACAGCACTGGCTTGTTTCGTCTTTTCTTTCAAAACTGCAGCTGCACAATTTGAAATGAATGCTTCTGTGGTGTCCAATGCTTCTTGTCTCTAAAGCAGAATATACGTACATCAAATACAGTGAGAACAGTACTGCGTTTTAGTTGCTTTGAAAAGGAATCTATACAAAAAAAAAAAAAAATTAAACTACGATGTATTATCCCAATATTAAATGTCTGTGATTTTTCTTCATCAAACTTCCATGGAAATACAAGAGCTCAGAAAAGGCGGTCAAAGAAAATATGGATGTTGGGTGCAATCTGTTTTAGTTTCAAATAAACATGTTCTGATTGTTAAAAATTCTTTAGGACTGTGTTTTGTATTGAGAAGAAAAACCATCTGCACACGAACCATTAAAGCCATGAGCCAAGTGATAATGGCCTAAGTGTCGTGGATGGGATGATATGTTTATGGTTGTGAACTGATCTAAACTTTGGGCAGCCACCAGATGTTTGTCTGTGTGCTGTTAGGTTTGCATTTAGAAATCTCCTCCGACTTCCTTTTACCCAGCAGAGCAGCTTTGAGTGCCGCAGTCAGTCTGTAATGCATTGGAAGTATGTCATGCACACATCAGTTTTGATACAGCTTCTTACACTCTCACACACCAAATATATCAAATACACTGATAGTGTTCAGTCACACAAAACAGTTCAATCAGACATAAATGCTGTCCTCTGAACTTAATAGAATGTTAACCACCTTTTATTTTCACCAAAATTGAGTATTACAGTCTATTGCAGTTACTTCACAGAGTCATTTATTTACTGGAATGGAAAAACAAAAAAAGCTAAAAAGAAAAGTTTTTTTTTTTTTTTCCATTGTGAATATATTGACTAATTTAAAGTATGCCTGCTTCTAAAGTTTTTAAATTTTAAGAATCAGTTGGATTCAAAAATCAGTGGCAATTACTAAAATTTTTTTTAAAAATGTCTGTTAAAATGAACAGTTAACCATTACTTTGAGTAGTCCCTTAGGTATCCATGTAATTACTGACTGCTTGACACTGTCACTGCAGTTCTGCAGTAAAAAAAATGTGGTATTTTAATAAAAAATTAAAGATTATTAAAATTATTGTTAAAGCATGTAGTCCACAGAGGCTCAGTTGTAAGCAGATGTCCTTTTTGTTTTCAGTTTGGGAGTAACAGGAAGGTAGGTGACATGTTGGAATATGTTCATTTTGTGCCAAGCAGCCAGAAATGCTTTAACAAAAAGATGGTAAACGGGTGACAACGCATCTCAAAAAGGCCAAAAATTCATTATTTGAACGTTAAAGGGTTAGTTGAAATAAATTCTGTAATCATTTATACCCCCAATATCATACTTGCATCAATTAAGATTTTTGTCTATCCATTAAAAAAACATGCAACCAAAGCTTTTGTGCTTCAGAAAGATGTCGTATAAGTAATCCATTTGAATAGAGCAGTTTAATCCAAGTCTGTTGAAGAGGAGACAAACGTCACTGGTGATTTTGCTTGAAGTGAGCAGGGTTGCACTTAGGTTTTCTATATTTAATGTGCTCAAAGTATGTACATTAAGTGTTTATATGTGAATAAAAGGCCAAATTAAATCTTTCCAAACAGATCATGTCTCTTCAGAACATTAAATCGCTGTATTATGTATAACTTTTATGAAGCTTTCATGCATTTATAAACTATGCAGAGGAAAAAAAAAAAACCTACTTTCAGCTATTTTAATTATCAACATAATTTTTTATAGAACTACAAAGGTGCTCCAACTGTTGTAGTTTATGAATATCCACAATTCATATATGGTATAGTAGGCAAAAGCACTATGTAAAATGAGTAATGTGTCCAAATTTGTAGTAAAACAAAAGAGTAGGCGAAAAGTACCTGGTTGACCTACCACCCGCTATCTGAAATGTGTGTCCAATGGACACTTAATTATTCCAAGAAGATCATTCATAGATAGTGGTGAATTGCTGGATTGCATTCATACTACATGCATGCATACTTACGGAACATGTACAGAACAAAGTTTTGTCAAATGTAGCGCCTATTACGACAGTATGTGATTTTTTTTTTTTTTTTTTTTTTTTTTTTTTTTTTTTTGGATACAGCAATAGTATTTTATTTGACACAAAATCTGTAAGCCAGTATCAATGACATCTCATGATTCATGAGACCTTTGCCAGTGCACTACTATTTATTCTCATCATGCACCTGGCCATGCATGTCAGCAAACATACTTCTGGTTTATAACCTGGCAGTTTGAAGGTGCTGCTTATCCAGCCATCTGCTCCTGGCATGGATACTGAAGAGGGGAGGCACAGTCTTATTAGCTCTAGAAAATCACTGAGGCTAAAAGATGTTTAATCAGCAGAAATCTCTGGGTTCTATTAGGGATCAGATACAAACAAGCATTACCACCACATTACCTACTGATTAAATGTTATGGACCTAACATAATGGCACGAAAAATGAAAGGTAGTAATGCACTGGATGCACCGAGTAACACGTGTAAAGCCTGACATGTGAAATAAAAGTTAGAAAAATCATTTTTAAAAAAAGTTTATTGAACCTTTAGCCAAAATCTAAAACATCTGTTGTTATATCTGATGCATCAGGCTTAAATGACTCGATAAATAAATGCATCAGGTTTTTTATGACTCAAACTGAGCATAAATATGCAATTGGTGTAGTTGCTGATATATGGCCAGAAATTCTTGCTTGTATATCAATGAACATATATTAGACTACTTTCATAAAATGCATATAAATATAAGTTGTCACTTAATATCTCCCAATAATGTCTTAGTAAGATGATATTTAAATGCTTAGTTTTGTGACCAAAGGTCTGTAGTTTTTGTGAAGGCAAAACACAAAGAAATGTATTATCAATTGAGAGATGTACAAATAAACGTTTCTCAAAAGCCTGATTTATCAATTTTTTTATTTTATAATATTTCTAAATTATTACAACATATTAAATTAAATCTGTAAAGATTTAACCATGTGCCACGGCCTCGAGAAACATTTCTAGAATTATACTAAAAGGCCTTTAATTTCTAAAAAAAACAATCAATTAGATGACAAGACATTTAGTGTGCAACAGGTTTTTCAGCAAAGTTGTTTTAGAGGCTCAGGAAGTTTACTTATGGTCGTATATGGTACCATATGATATGGCAGGCTTTATATGGATAAGCCAGGCTTTACTGATTCCTTACACATTATGTTTAGGTAGTTTTAGCGAGTTGTACAAAACAACTTGTGCACTGGAGGCAGAGCATGTAAGGAGTGTGAAGCATGCATTCCCAGCCTCTGCTCACTAGGCAGTTCTGTAACCTCTTCAGCTCTCAGCAGGGGCCTCAGCTTAAGCTGGTCTCTGAGGACCAAAGCTCAGACAGCAACTCACTTCTGTGTAATAAACAGTGCTTTTACATGCTAGTGCTTCAAACACTTATTTTTGATGAATCTATCTTACAATATGTCACTTCAGCTGCGCTCAAATTGAACATGTTTGTAATTGCTGGTAGCATTCTGCTCATTTTTATAACAAAATGGTTTGTTATTTTATGATAGAAGTCAGTTTACTACCTGTGTGACATCCTGCAAAGCTGCACCAAAATGGTTGACTTATTAGTTTTTCTCAATTGTTCACACATTAAAACAATTCTCACTTCCCAAAACTGTTCTCACAAAAAGTCCCAAATCTATTAAACCTTTTTTAACTCTGAACAATGTCATCACAATGTCACCATAATGCGAGCACAAGTAACATTCATTTTGTATTGAACCCCGATAAGCAAAATGGTCAACAGCAGTCAAACAAATAAATAAGCCCACAGATGACTTCACTGCTTTTGATAAAGACAGTGCTGAAAGTGCTCAAAACAAGACTTTAAAAAGTCTTTGATTTTCCCCTTCCACAAATTAGAGATAAATCACCCAAAAATAAAAGTTCTGTCATCATTTACTCACCCTCAGGCTTTTCATTTTTGGGTTAGCAATCCATCTTAAGGTCTTGTAAGTCTTAAATCAGAGATTTCAATTTTTATTTCAAGTCATGACATTAAATGTTATACACTGCAAAAAAACTTCCACAGTATTTTCTGGTTTTTCAATACAAATATCTAAACAGTCTAAAATCCAGACAATAGAATATAGTTTTGAATGTAGTTATAAAATAAGTCTCAGTTCTTGAGAAATTCAACAAAATGAAGTGAGTTTATGCTTGAAACAAGAACAAATATTGGGCAATAAGGTATGAAAATGTGTTTTCCTTTTAAATGAAGTTGATTTTTCTGAGCTTTTTGGAAGATACAGTATTTGTTCTTTTAATCATGAACTCACTTGATTTTGATCAGTTTCTCAGTAAACTTGTCATTTTGTGCCTCAACATGTCTTTACTTAAACATTTACGCTGGAATAACAAAACAATGCTGAGAAAGAACAGCACTTTTTGCAGTGTGATCGATAGGTAGAGTAAAAGTAAATTCTTTTATTCTCATTAAGCCTTTTTTGTAAAATGAATTAAAAAACCTGGAGATCTGTTGAAAGTTGTACTTTCAAACTGTTGCTAATACAACTGAGTTTAGAGAACATTGTCATATTGGTTTCTCTTCAATTTGTTCCTTAAATTTTCTTTACTTGGTCGTGAAATCTCATACTGACCTTCATAAAAATCTGCAGAAAATGTTTACAAGAGTACAAGAGAGATAAAATCAATAAGGAAGAGGAGGAAAGTGGAGGGTACATCAGAATCTGTATGAGCGGGAATAAAGGCAATGGAGATTGCTTGCGAAAACGTTACTGTGGAGTACTACCTTATTTCTCAACCTGCCTGTTCACAGTAATATTGCCTGTAATGTAGATAACATTCCATTCCTTATTAAAATATTTCACATTCGTTATACAAACTTTGTAGTATTTCTTGTATTACTGTAAATCGTTGCATATTTATTAAATACTACAGTACACGGTAGGATTTTTTTTTTTTTTTTTGTATAAGTGTCTGCTTTAAAAGTTTACAACTTAAAAGTTTATTATAAATGATTAATTTATGCATTTATTTTTTAAACGTTGAGGTCTAAGTCATTGTAATGCCATAACTTAATCATCCTGTCATACACTATAAACCACTCCTTTCTGCTGATGTATGCAGAGCTGCCAGTTTATCAGATGAGCAACTTCCTAACCCAGCCTAAGAATAAAAATCCCATAATAGTCCTACACTACATTTGTTTCTTGTTCTATAATTTGTCTTATTCAGAAACCTGTCAATATAGTAGTAAAGGCACTCTCAACTTTCTTATGCCAATTGTATGTTAAATGGCGAAGACACCTTTTTCAAATAAGTCGCCATTTTTGCATAATGTACATTTGGGATTTTAACATTTAATAGCTTTCTCTGTACTCCAGTGAACTTTTTATTTATTAAAAAAAAATAAATTTTTTAATAATTCTGATTATTCTGATTTTATATTATGTAGTTTTGGATTTGTATTTTAAGTCAGAAAACATGTTATAGTTTTCGGGAAATATGTCTGTTAGGGTGACGTGTGTCAGTTTCAAGCTGTGAAAACCACAGCCATATGAGGCCTCTTTGACACTGCAGTGGCAGCGAGTTCATACATTGGTATTGGTACTGCTGTTGGTGGTCAATCAGTATATTTGCTGGTTGTTATCTGGATTTAATTTACTTTTAATATTTGAAACAAAACCTCAACAGTTATAGAGCTCAGTCACTCTTTTAACTGATATATTTTTAGCAGATGCAGAGCATAACCAGTAGATGTCAGACTAACTCTGCAGGTTACTTTATAGACCTTGGAGGTTTTCTGAGGACAGTCCACTGGCCTTCATGCACTTCTGTGTTAAACAGTAAAATCTAAAATTCCTAATTTTTTTAAATATACACAGAAGCTTGTCCAATCATGGCTTCAACACCACACTTCTGTGGAATCAAAAAACACCCATTGCTTATAAAAATAACATTAGCTTTACTCAAAGACTTCTTTTTAAAGCATATGAGTTGGTACTTATAGTATTGTGACCAAACCAAACACAAGTTTGCAGAGTTCTAGATGATAATAGGGTGTAGTGACATGGTTGTAATCTCACTATATTTTTCTAATTTAAAGGATTTCAACCCTGAGGAATAGCATCAGGTCAGCAGCTTTCTTCATTGTACATTAGCAAAACCAGACTTTGTTGTTTCTAAATGAAATGACACTCAAAGGACTGTAAAATAATGTACTATATCGCAGCAGCACTACATATGATATCTGAATTACTTCCGAGATTTTACTGATAATAAGCTGAATTCACTCAAAAACAGTATCTACCTAACAGTGTTAGATTGTGATTGAAAAAATTAATTTCAACCCATAGAATAACACATTGAGGAGCTCAGCAGAGGCCAGGGTTTACCTTGAATTTTAGTTCTAACATATAAACAGAGTTGTGTGAAATGGTGTCAGCAGTTTGTACAAAGATGGTGTAAACAGGCATTTGAAGGTTTCCTAACGCTATTTTATTTTATTTTTATTTATTTTATTATTATTATTATTATTATTATTATTATTATTATTATTATTATTATTAAATTCCATTGTAATCTGCCCCTTCTTAAACTCTTTTATGATTTTAAGACAACATGATGAAAAGTTTTCATGACAAACACCAGTTGGGTGGTTTTATAGGACACCAACTGTTCTAGTCCATCACAGGGCACACTGACTAATGCACTGCCTCAGGCTTTGACACCTGGTTTTGTGCTTGGTGACAAAAGTGTTATTGTTTCCTCTAAAGAACCTCTTCAGGGTCTTTGTTTGTTTAAAACAGATGTATATGATTTCAACAGTTGGGCTTCCTTGATTTTTCTGTTTGAAACCAAAATTCCTTTATTAACAAATTTGTTTAGCATGTAGTGCCTGTTTGTAAAAAATTAAGTGCTTTGCATATACATATACAATATATTTCAGTTACAAAATTTACATAATATACATATACACAACTGGAAAATGCAAAGATTTGATGCAAAATATTTAATTAAAATTCAAGAAAATTAACTGAATTATATACTTTAAAAAAAATGCCTGTTTTCCATTGAGGAGACAGTCAGCTGACTCATTATGGTATGATCATAAAATAAGGATTATGTCTGAACATATTAACCCCTAGCATTTTGTTCTTGCATCTTAACTTACTCTAAATAACGCAGATCGGACATCGTGTTAGACTAAATTAATGACTTTTCCTGTCAAATCCACGGCATCGTCAAGTAAAGCCCAACATTTGGATGGCAATATTCCTGTGACTTCAAGTGTTAGTATAGCCTTACTTCGATGTGGTCCTCCAGTTTACCTCATCAGTATTCCCTCACTTAGAGAGATTAATTATTCATGATCATGCTTATTAATGAAGGCAAGCATCTGTGCTCCCCTGTGCCCTCCTCCACACACTGCTAGCCAAACAAGCGGTCAAATTAGAGATTGCAGTTTGAGCTTCAGTGTCATTTAACCAGTCCCTGGATATGGATTCATCAAAGCATGAAATAAGAAAATGAACCCTTTTCCGGTTTGATCCTCTTGTGGCCTGGGACCGGATCTTTAGAACCCTCTTTGTACTGAAATCTGTGACCTGGCATATGGCCTTTGGTCTGTTGGGAGCTCACCCTGCAGGGGATGGAATAAATGCTCAGTTTTGTGTGAATATTTTTGGAATGTTGAAACCCTGTTTAGAAAGAGAAAATATAATTCAAGCTAAATAATAAATCTAAGGCAATTTCACAAAATCCTGTATGAGACAGTCCAATTTGAGTGACAGGGAGGGTAATATTTAATAGCGTATTAGGTAGTGATCTGTCTAAATCTTTAATTCACAACCTACACTTGTCTTTCCCATCAAACAATGCAAGCATGTTTATATATAGTACTATTTATTTTGATAACAGAAATAATGTCTGATATAACAACAAAACCCCCACTTTCTGCAAACATTCTGTTAAGTAAACTAACCTGAAAGCCAAAAATGCTGATATTTATATAAAAATAAGATGAAATTCTCAAAGCTTATAATGAAGATTAAAAAATAATATTCCTATAAGTACATCAGCTTGCATAAAATGCATTCAAATATCAGTTGTCACTCTCCCAATAATGATGACATTGAAATGCTTAGTTTTATCATCAAAGCTCTGTAGTTTTAATTGTGGGGGCAAAACCTATAAAAAAAGTTGCTTCAGTGCAGTCATGGTAACATTTCTAATAACATTACTTTTATTAAATCAGTAAGAATTTCACAGCAAAAACACGTGTACCAACCAAAAGGAATTATTCTAAAAGGCCTTTTTCTTGGTACAGTTTGATTTTGGAGATCAGCTAATCCAGGCTCCTCTTATTTTTTCGCCTGCCTATAAAGTCTAATTTTGTGGCTCATGAAATCTAAGCTGTGATCATTCAGATCTTTCTCGCAGCTCTCCCTCTCCTCTGAGAATCCTGCTTGCGTAAAACACACTACATGAGCGATGCACCAGCTCACACCAATCCGACCATGTGAGAATTGAATGAGAATGACTGACATCAGGGGGCATAGCACATCTTAACACACACAGACCCTGCACATGTGGGTGTGTGTCTGTGGACGCTAGGTCTCTATTCTGGCTATTTTATTGATCGGGGAAAGACAAAGGGAGGATGTCCCGACAGCTCATGTATGCATAATCTAGTCTTACACCTTTCTGTCCTATACTCACAGTCAGAGAGCTTTCCCTAGGGGACAGCTGCAGAAACGAGCTTCAGCGCAAATAACAGATAGGTTACTTGAACATTTGTCGTACTGACTCTGATAATGCTGAAGCACAGAAATGCTGTTTGTTTGAGCATGTTGCTGATGAAATCTCAGGCAGGAATACACAAACATCTTTGCGCATTAGAACTCCGGTGTTTGAATGGCTGCTTGTTTGGAAGGAATACTTCCTATTTCTCTGCCGTTCTAAATTAGACAGTATCTTCAGACTGTATTTACTTTTTTAGCACATGTGAAATAGCTTTTCTTGTAAAAACAATCCCACATTTCCCAGGGTTGGAAAGCAAAGTATCCAACATATCATTCAAATATCTCAAAATTAATCTTCAAAGAACTGTTTGATGTACTGTACTGACACAACTTTAAAACTGCACACATTTTAATAGAATTAACGTCTAAATGCGTCAAGCGTAAAAGCATTTGAATAGTAAAAAAAAATTCAATTCAAAACTGACTTAAAAGAAGGAAGAAATAAAATATAATCATAGCTGTGGATGCATAACTGTTTACTGCGTTACCTAACCTTACAACGTAAATTCTGATGACATTTAATATGGATGGTTAATAAGTGGCTTGCTGCAACTTGGATATACTGTATCTAGGTTAACTGGGTTACAGTCTATTTTAAGTACATAAGGAACTTACATAATCTACCTTTTATACATCTATACTGATAACACTTTGCAAATAAGTTTCATTAGTTAACTACTTTAGTTAACATGAACAGTACTTCTACAGCATTTATTAATTTAAGTTAATGTTAATTTCAACATTTACAAATGCCTTATTTAAATCACAAGTTGTGCTTAATGCACATTAACAGTGAACAACTGTATTGTCATTAACAAACATTAACAAAGATGAATAAATACTGTAATACATGTATTGTTTGTTGTTTGTTCATGTTAATACACTAACATTATTAGTCTCCAGGGACTAGCTAATGTGAATCTTATGCATTTTGTTTTTAATCAAATTTTATGCTGATTTTTTTTTTTTTTTTTTAAAGGATAGTTTACCCAAAAATGAAAATACTGTGAAACATAAAAGAGGAAATATCTTACAATGAAAGACAGTGGGGTGGGTCTAATGTTATTTGGATTCCAACATTTTTCAAAATATATCTTGTGTTCCAGGTTTGAATATGAATATGAAGAGTTAATTTGCAAAAACTTTTTTTTTTTCTTTTTTTTTTTTTTTTTCTCTTCAATTTTCAAAATGTATTTATTTTTTTCATTGTGCATTCCAGTTAATCTCAATCTAACTGGAGTTGGGTTATTTTGATTAAGTGAAAATAAAAAATACAGTTAACTAACACAGTAAAAACATGATAGCATAATAAAAAATGAACTCTTCATGTGATGACAGAATTTTTATTTTTGGATGAACTTTCCCTTTGTTGTTTGGCAGGCCAAGAAAGAGATGCTACAAATTAGTGCAGTAATTCTTTTCCATCCATCCTGCTAGAAATGGAAGGTCATATTAAGTGCATTACAATGTAGGCCGTCCCGATAAGCCTTATTATTTACCGCTCATTTTGGCATATTATATAAGTACGTCATCAGGGTATTCCATGTACTCACAGAGTTTGCCTACTGTGAACAATATATACTACAGCGATCAATAAATCAAGGATAATATTAATACTACTACTTACCTACATTTGGGTATATAGATTTTTTTTCTTTATTAATTAATAGGAAGTAGCTTTGGTTAGGTCTGAATTAAAGATGCTGTTTTAACATGCTAATTAGCTAAATTTGTGTAGCATTATGAAATGTTTTACATAATTTATGACCTCAACTTTGTGGCTGTTCAGATGTTGTGTGGATTAGAGAGTGGTTTGAGGTTTGCTAAGAGCCAGCACTGAGGGGCCACAGAAATCCTGAGATCTATTTATCATGTCAGTTCAAATGTCTGCACGAAATCCTCAAAGACTCTCTCTTTCACACACTCTTGGAAGCCCACCTCTTTCAACACAAGATAAACACACTATGACCTTACAAACACATTGTGTCTGTTTTAATTTTCAGAATACATCTGTTTCCATGGTTCTTTGAGGGTATTAAAATGATAATTTAAGTGTATATTTGTGTGTTGAATGTCAGACTAGCATGTCATGCACTCTTAATACAGCATCTTTCAGATGCAAGCTTGCTGTCTTTCTTGAAGAAAATCATAGCTAAGACATAGACTTTAAGTTTTAGTATGTTATGTGGACCAAACAATGTACACGTGCATGTGCTGAACATCATATCCAGAACAGACAATGCTATCTAGGGAAAATGTGGATGGAAAAACCAGGATGTCATGACCTTTAATTGGATGCAAGCTCTGACTGCATCCTGACATGGAACTCTCAGAGGGGTTGATAAGAGGTTGTTTATTACACCTGTGTAACTGTCCTCACTTCCACTGTTTATTGTAGAAATAACTGACGACTATGGCAGCTTTACTTTTTCATTTTTTGGCAAATATTACACTTCAATGACTCAATACATTTTAATCGCACACTGCGTACAGTGCCTAAATGACAAGGAATTTCCTTATAAACCACTCTGTGGTGATAAACTGAAACTGAGAGTGAATCAACAGATATTTATGGAAGCAAACATAATTTAAGGTTTCATGTGCAATAACTCAAGAAGGATTTTGAAACACACCACTGGGAAGCCTCAAAACTGTCTCAAAAATATAATAGAAACTGCACAACCACAAACAAAGAGTCAGTTTAAGAGTAGACGCCTGTCACCAAACCAGCCATTTAAACGACCTTAATAATGTAACCCAGCAACCAAACACGCTTTACTGTGATCAACACTGCGATCTCTACTCCTCCTAAAATGGGATTGGTTTTTCTCTGCGCATAATCTGTTCAGGTTTGCGACAGCTTCAATCTGATTGGTGGACTGTGCTGCCTTTTAACCTTAGGGGCGTGACAAAGTGTTCACGCCGCGTAGTGAGAGTTGAGGAGTCAGAGTTTGTGTGCTCAATCTTTAGAGAAGAGAACTGGATTAAAACTTTGTCCTTGAAAAAGCGTTGATTTAAATGAATGCGCTCTCAAAAATAACTTACAGAAACGGCTATCTGATACCCCATCCTGTCGCTGATTTTTAATATCTGGTAAGTAAAAATTATCTTTGTTTTTGTTTGCGGTATTTAATCAATTCTAAATAGGTTTTTAGTGGTCATTGCGTTTAATATGACTTTATCTCTAGCGGGTATTTTGGTTTAATAGAGGAAACTACAACTAGACTTAGTCTTTTCCTTTCAGAGAAGTTTGAAACGAAAGTGTTTCATATTGTATGTTTTGTGTTTACATGCTTAAATGTTTATTATAAAATGACCAAGTTAAGTATTGTCTAAAATGTGTATTTTGTATAAACACAGACACTCAAAAACCTTATGTATATATATATATATATATATATATATATATATATATATATATATATATATATATATAACGTAATAAAACAATTTAACAATTTACATGTAAACAAGTAGATTTGTTGTTTATAAGAAAGATTGCTTCATTTAATAATTAAAACCCCTGGCAGTCGCCTGCAATATAATCTAAAAAGCAAAAACTTGATGTGCCCTTTACGAAAATAATAATTTGCTTAGAATTAAATTTTAGTTGTCAGATATGATTAAAAACTTTAATTTTATCTTTACAACAATGATCAACTTAAAAACTTTCTGATTGGTTGGTAGCTGAATATAGTTAAAATACATAATTTGTGTCAATGCTTTGTAGAAGAACAGACTGAGTTGACCCACTCAATGAAATAATGACATTGAGAATTTTTATAATATATTATGTATTATGTCTATTGCATGTGAAAATAGAGTGATTTGATGAACTATAAAAAGGAAATACTGAATGGCCTACTTCTGTTTTCAAGCAAATAATATGCAAACTGTAATATTCATAATTGTAATGTGTATTTGGCTTTCCAACAAAGAAAAGAATGCATAAAAGTGAAAGAACCGGATGACAAATGTGTGTTAATCATGTGCTCTTTAGGTTACATATATAAGTCATAATGTAAATTCATAATTTGCTCAATAATTAACTTGTCTGTGTTGTTTTACTCATTTATGAAGTGAGAAATATGAATTTTGATAGCATGAAAAAGTTAGACAGTCAGCCTTACATGGTGATAGCATCATTAGAGTTAACCTTTAAATAGGAAGATGTAGTGGTAGGGTGTGGTGATGAATTTGAGAAGAATACCTCCAAGACAAAAGGGCTTATTGAACCCTGTGAAGTGTCAGCAAATAGAGCAAATACAAGCTGACCGCAGAAGGAAAGTCCAGACATGCCATTTGGCAATAGGCAGCTCTCTTGTCATGATTGATGTCTGCTTTATAACTCCTAAAGGTGGCTTAATTAATTAATTAATGAAAATAATTTTGGATTTCCGAGAGCTAATATAATTATGGAAGTTTTAATCTTGCTCAAAGATGCTTTTCCTAATTGTAGTCTTCACTCTTTCTTTGCTAGTGTAAAATAATGGCTTACAAGCTCAACAGAGTGTGAGAGGTTAAAGTGGTCTAATATATGATTTGGGGCCTTACTGAACTAAATTGTCTAGTGTTGGTGAAGTTTTTGTGTGAGATTTGGATCATGCTATATCTAAAATGCTATAGCTTTAAGTTGTGGAATTGATGGACATGGTCTTCAATGCTACATGTCTTGAGCTGCTGTTTAAAAACACTGCTTTAATTCATTGCCACAAGGAACATTATAAACCTATTTTTACAACTTGCCCTCAAAGTTCCTGGCCCTAATTCTGTGAAGCAAACCACTCTTTGGAAAACCATATATCATGTCCACCCTTTACACATTTTCCCCATATAAGGTGGTGTGTGCTGTAAATTGTCTATTGTACAGTGAGAATGTATGTCTCTTACTGTCTAGGTCGTTTCTGTGGGACAGTCATTATGAATTCCTTTTTAAATACTTTTAATGTTCAGTAACTGTAAGTCACTTCTGGTAGAATGTTGTTTTTCAAGCCTGGTAAAATGAGAAGGCTTTTGTCTTTCAGTGAAACTTAAGTTTTGACCATTAACGGGTAATCTTGGTCAATCTGATGATGTGTTTCTGTCTTCTGGAGATTATATTTGGTTCAGAAGTAATTGCACAAGGGCAGCCTCTGTGCACGTGGCTGGCTGTGTTTAGAGCTGGCTATAAAAAGCAGGTGAGGTAAGACGGGTGTTGAATGCATCCTGGAGGCAGTGAGCCACTGTCTAGCGGCTAGTCAACGTTTTTTTCTTAACCATCTTTTCCAGGCTGTCCAAGGACTGCCGAATCACAGACATGTTTGTCTAACTATAAACATAATTCCCCCCCCACTGCTGTTATAAACTGTCCACTGACATCATCTTGAAAAAAATTATGACTGGTTGAGTCACAAATCCCTGTACAAATTCCAAATGTTCATGATTCACCAGAGAGAGACTATCCTAGCTGAACATATGGCCTGTTCATGTCCAGATCGACATCGTTAATGGTGACAAATCGAGAGCTTTAGTATTACTAATACTGCTGTCAAACTGAATTATTCTCTTTCCTGTCACATCTTTAGAGTTGCTTGCTTGATTTATAAAAGTGATGAAGATCAATGGTCAGGGAGAGCTGAATGAGTTGTTAGAGAGTTATTGTGAGTACTAATGTCACTGAGCACCAGTTGGTAGTGTGACGTGCAGAAGTAGCTTAGTTAAAGGGATAGTTCACCCAAAAATGGAATTACCTTGTTTACTCGCCCTCATGTCATTCCAAACCTGCATGACATTTCTTCAGAACAAAAACAAAGATATTTTAAATGTCAGTTTGTAGTCTTTTTTGTAATTATTATTATTATTATTATTATAACAATGCACATCAGGTGTGTGTGTGAGGGAAGGAGGGTGCATCCAGCTGACATTGGGTCTGGCAGCCGTTCTTTTAACACTAATCATAAGAGTACACACAGCTGCTTCAGGAAGCTCTGAAATAAAGTGCTGCATTTCTAAGACAGCCTCTATTGTTCTCAGTGATGGATGTGTGGTGTAAGGATACAAGCCAGAGATTCATCCTTTTCAATTATTTTCCCTGTTGTTTATCTAAATCAAACTATATTGACAGCTTTTATATCACAGTAACTTCATCATGCACCCAACTATCATGTTTCCAGAGCTCTTGTGCACCTTCCAAGTGTTTCCAAAATTGTTGTGGAACTGGAAATGTGTGCTGGTTTTTTTTTTTTTTTCCTTTTCCTTTTCTCATTTACACTGATTTCTAGCGGAGCACCCTTTTTTCCTTTCCTTTATTTACTGTCTCTACTGATCATTCATCTACCCTTTTACCAACATTTGTAGCCTTGACTGACTGCAGGCTTCAGAAACCTTCAGAACAGCTCACCTGATATTCAGCTGTAATCGATTGGAGGAAAAGTTCTGTCTACGTCAGGATTTATTTGGCCTGAATGGTGGGATGGGTTTTAGGTTAGACTTAAATGCACCTTTCATGAGAATTTTTTTCATGAAGAATTTTCTTCAAAGCACATTTAGATTTTAGACCCTGTTTTACCCTGATATTAAGTTGTGTTTTCAGTAATCTGATCATCAGTGGTCATTACCGTTTCCACCTGGTATTGTCACGTGTTTTAAAAGCGTCTTCTTTGACCACTTGTTTTTGGATCTCACTGCAACACTCCTCTCGTATTTCTTTACACTCCACATAACTTTCTTGGGAGCACTGAGTGCGGTGGACAAATACTACTGAATGAATGAACCCTTTTTATGCAGCTTGTGAAGAGGAGGGAAAGGATAAGGAGTCCCAGATCACTGAAGGTGCATCTTAATACCAGGTGGAAACAGGGTCAAAGTCTCACAGAACTAAACTGAACTTCTTATCATGTCTTTTTTATCTACTGGCTCAAGGAATAAAGACAAGAAGTTTGTGTGATTGCATAAATACAATTTTCCTTTGAGTGCTTGTGTGGTGTGTCCAGAGATTCACAGCAAAGTGACAATCTGATGCGATGCAGACGCAACTCTCGGCAGAAAGCCTTAAAGGAGAACTCCACTTCCAGAACAACAATTTACAAATAATTTACTCACCCCCTTGTCATCCAAGATGTTCATGTCTTTCTGTCTTCAGTCGTAAAGAAATGATGGTTTTTGAGGAAAGCGTTTTAGGATTTTTCTCCATATAATGGACTTCATTGGTGTCCCGATTTTGAACTTCCAAAATGCATTTTAAATGCAGCTTCAAAGGGCTTTAAACGATCCCAGCTGAGGAAGAAGGGTCTTATCTAGTGAAACCATCTGTCATTTAAAAAAATAAAATAAATTTTTTTTATACTTTTTAAGCACAAAAGCTTGTGTAGCGCTAGCTCTGGGATGCATGTCCACGACACTACGAATCACGTCTAAGTTCATCGTCTGTGCACTCTGGCTCAAAAAGGAAGAGTATGGTGAAAAACTCCATATTATTTTCTCCTACAACTTGAGAATTGTCCGACATCATTGTACCTTTTTGTTTGTAAACAGCGTTTGACTTACTTGTACTTCCTTAGTCTTTGCGCGTTCACTTTGTAAACACTGGGTCTGTAGTTCTGCCTACGTTCCGCGTGACCTTTCGACGTGATTCAATAGTACATAGCACCGTGGATGTGCATCCCAGAGTTAGAGCTTTTGTGTTTAAAAAGTATACAAATTGTTTTTTTTTTTCGAACAAAATGACCGATCGTTTCGCTAGATAAGACCCTTCTTCCTCAGCTGGGATCATTTAGAGCCCTTTGAAGCTGCATTTAAACTACATTTTGGAAGTTAAAATCGGGGCACCATAGCAGTCCATTATATGAAGAAAAATCCTGAAATACTTTCCTCAGAAACCATAATTTCTTTATGACTGAAGACAGAAAGACATGAATATCTTGGATGACAAGGGGGTGAGTAAATTATTTGTAAATTGTTGTTCTGGAAGTGGAGTTCTCCTTTAATAGTCACAGCAACTCAACTTCTGTTATGTTTGAAAATAACAGAGGCAGTCAGTGAATCCAGCTCTCGTGCACTCTGCCAGTGACCAGTGAGCTTCAAAAATACTGACAAGCTGCTGTCCTGCTTGCATCTGATCAAACTTTGCTATCAAATGTGAAACCACATATCCTGAATGCTGATAGTTACAATAATTATGTAACCAAGCATTTATCTGGGGCTTTACCTATTAAATAGATAAGAGAGGCTGAACAGTCAGTGACTTTAATTATGCTTTTCTTACTGAGGCTGTGCAGGAACATATGCTTTCTACTGCAAATGTATTCACACATTATTTACAAGTTATCCCAGTTCATTTCATTAGAATAGTTCATGTTCGTTTAGTGCTCCTGTTCTTATTTCTTATTTGCAAGCATCATAAAAAATCTGAAGCAGTCAATTATTCAGTCACTCCTCTGGCATTTTTAATTGGTAAATGTGTGACAGGTCCTGCAGAGCAAGATTTCAAAGTAAAAAAAAAAAAAAAAAAAAAAAAAAACAGACACCCCCGACTTGAATGTCTGGGAAGTGCTGTCTGAATTATTTTGAGTCTGCTAGCTGTTAGGTTTAGCTAATGTGAAATTGAAGTAAATGCACTCATTCATTCATTCATTCATTCATTCATTTGAGGTATTTCTTTAATGTTGCTCTGTCAGAAGACTAGTGTTATTAGAAGTACCAGTACCTCAGTATCCACTTGATATTGAAATCCTGAAAATGTGATTATACCAGCAGTACCTTTAGTACAGAGTCAGTCCAATATTTGCTGATAGGTGTTGCTTTCAAGTACTCCTGATAACTCATAACTATAGCAATGGAAAAATGTGAATGTGTGAAAAAAAAAAAAAAAGTAAAATAGCTATGTAAAGATATATAGGACTGAAAAAATAATCAAATTTCTAATCGTGATTACAATTACAGATGCCACAATTATGTAATCGTTCAAAGACACAATTACAAAAAAACCCCACTAACATTCTGCTTTCTTAAGGTGTGTGTGTGTGTGAGAGAGAGAGAGAGAAAGAAAGAGAGTGTATTTTTCCTACAGGTTAAAGGTTTTAAGGTTTTTTTTCTCATTGTTTTAAAGTTTACATTTTCACTTTCTTTATATTTAAAGAAGGAACTATATATAAAATTTGGAATGCAGTTGCTTTAAACATTTAAACAAAAATAAACATCATTCAGTGTAAATTGTGATAATTTTAATTAATAATCGCAATAACAATTTCAAGGGAATAATCAACAATTATGATTTTTGTCATAGTCGTGCAGCCCTGATATATATATATATAATAATAATAATAATAATGATTATTATTATTATTATTTGTCAAGTAGTTTTTGCAGTGGTAACAAATTTGGTTCAGAGGACCATGAAATTTTACTGGTATTGGTACTGATTACTGCAATTTTGGTGAGGACCTAATGTAAATGTGACTGCGAAAGCACATGGTGTATGTTTGTGGCTATTCCTGGAAGGCCGACATTCACTTGTCATTTGAAAAGCTTTCTTCTAATCCATGTCAGCTCAGCCTCTATGGCCTTAAGACATGCCAGGAGAACAAAGTCTTCTGATGCACAGGTTATACAGAGAGATGCAGACCTTCAGTGTTCAGTAGAATTCTCCCCTCCTCCAGCTGCTGAAGTAGGGCTGATTGTAATTCCTCTCGTTCAGGACTGTGTGTAAGTGTGTGATTTGCCCTAAGGGATTAGATTCTATGGGTCGTCGCTATCCCACCATGCCTCAGACTCAACAAGCCTTTTGTTGCACTTTCCAGATGGGCCATTTTGGACAAAAATGTGAGGGGGTTGTGGGTATCACTGCATTTACTGCCACCATTTGTTGCTGCGCTATATTTGTGCATGTGTTTCACCTCTTATAAATATGACTTGGTGGTTTTATTAGAGCTTGTTTGTAAAAGCTTTGAACTAATAAAGTCTGAGTGTAATAGAGAGTTCTCAGAAGACTTGAGTATTGTTACTCGGGTCATTCCCCAGTCCACCTGCATGTCCTTTAATTAGAACAGTGTTGTGCAAAACACACCCTGAATAGTAACAAATAATCCGCCTGTTATCTGGCTGGAAGCAGTTTAAGAAGGCACTCATTTAACCGTCGTCTTCACATACTCTTTTTCTTTCAAGTAAGATACTTCTAAAATTTTATTTTTATCCTTGGTAATGTTTTTTTTTTTTTTTTTTTCTTCCCCATTCTTGGGTCACCTCCATATGGCTTCTGACAGAAAACTTTCAGTAATTTTCAGAATAAAAGATTTATTTGTCCTGTGTAAACCCTGTGGTCTAATGGCACGTGGAGACTTGTGCCTCTCTGGAAACGTTGGGCTCGGTTATTATTATTTTGGTTTAAGAACCGATTCACTGGCTTTTAATGATGTTGTTCATTACAGCCATGAACTGGTTTGTCCCATTTGATCTTGTTTTCTTGTCTGCGCTGTTTATTCTTGGCTAACAGCAAGCTGTTTAATCATCTCATTTTTTCCATATTTCTGTTAAAAAATCTGCTGGGTGACTACATGTTTTTTTCCTTTTCCATGGCCGTGAGCAGGTGACAATGCAGCATTTACAAACGTATCTGCTGTTTGTGTTTCAGAGGCATTTTTATGATTATTCCCAATTGCTAATGTGTCATTAACAAGCTATTTCTGAACCCCCTAGTCTGTTTTTGGCAGTGCACCACAGGACCCCCTACTTCAACTGTGCTGAAATTGCATTCAGGAAAAATAAATAAATAAATCACGCACATTCATATGCATAAATTATTCAGTAGAAGCTCTTTCCACACTCAAATATCAGCATGCCACATTTATCACTGGTGGTACATTTCAGCAAAGCCTAGCGTGTCCCCCTCACCTTGAGGAGCACTCTCTTTCTCATGAGTGAGGATAAGAGGGTGGAAAGCAGAGGAGGGTCACCTTTTCTAGTCAAAGCAGGTCATCTGCTCCTTCGGGTGAAGCTCGTCTCTGCCTCCTGTCCAAGCGTGAACAAATGGTACATGGAGCAAATTCTTTCTTGTCTTCTCTGTGAATGAACAGTTTGACCTGCCCTAACCTCTCAGCACTCAGGCATCTGTTTGTCTGCTCAGTTCCTGTGCAGAACAGCATCACTTCTGCTTCATCTCAGATGTCTTGTCCTGCAGGAGAAAGATAAATGACCATGAGAAATTGTGGCACTCCCATAGTGCTGCTTCAAAACTTAGTGAGCTGCTTACCTACAGTAGAGAGTATTTTAAGGCCTCATAGGCTTATCTATACAATTTATGTTCACCTATTTTTTGTGTTATTTATATTGTGTGCTTGTATGTAGTATTGTGTGGGGCATGTGCTTTTCTCATGTGTTTAATTTGAAGAGCACTATTTGTCACACTATCTGCGTTTGCCACTTTTGACTTTCCTTAGAAGGCAGCAAGGTTTTAGAACAGGGCATATGGGTTTATATAGCAAAAATTTGTTTTTCTGTGGTGGTGAATGCTAATAGCACATCTGTGTGTTCTTTGTCTGTTATATTGTAGTGCATATGTATTCACAATCTGTGATATGCACTGCTGCCTATCTGTTAATTCCATGGCCCCATGTCTCTCTGGTGTGAAACCTGTCCCGGCTCCCACAATTTGTCTTTGATCTGCAGTCGTTTATAGCTCGGCGACTCAGAGTACTTCACAGTCTGAATGTGTTTGCATTCTGAATTGGCCTAATTTTGCAGTGCAGGTTTTAAGGCTGATAGTCTTTGTATCAGTACACAACAATACCCTTATAGCATGCATTATACTTGAACAGTTACATATATTTTAGTTGGAGCATCATGTATGTAACATTCTGTAGTGGTACAGAATTCTAAACCATCAAAGCAGTGATCAAAGATGAGGATGTTGGGCTCAAAAGCCAAGGCATTGGTGTCTATTAATTTTTCTACTGACAAAATGTTTCAAATATTTCATCAGTTGAACCTAATTGTAAAATTAATATTAAAGGTAAAATCATATGTTCAGATATCAGGCTATTATTTGTTTTACATTTAGGTATCTATGTTTGGCAGAAGGCCATGTGACTGAGAAAATATACTGTATTGAGAGTTCAGGGAGGTTTTGACTATTTTTATATTTTGCTTAAAATAGGTATCTGCTAAAAACAAACAATGTACATAATAATTTGAAACACTCTCATCATAAACAGAAAACAAAGGTAACTTGTAATTTTCTCTTTCCGTGCCATCTATAAATAGTTTTCCCAGTTATAACTGTTTATTATGAAATGGTCTTTCCATACTTATTAATAATGCTAAATGTAGATGAAAAAAAAATGCTGTCAAAAAACTTGTCTGAGTCATATATGTATGACAGATAAAAAATACTTGCTATATTGTCATTTGTGTTTGTCATAGTATTTTAATGAAACTATCACTGTTCATTGTGTTTCTGCTACTGTTGTTAAAATAATTATATCATCCGCAGCTCCTAATGTGGCACTTTGGCATGTTTAGCGGGAGAGAGAAGCAACTCACACAGAGCGGAAAAAGCTTGAATGTCTGCTTTTTGAGGACTATATTCTATATTGTGCTTCTTTTCCAAGTTGCTTATAGTCATTCAGTATTTCCTGGAATTTTGTTCTGCTGTTCAAGTCCAACACCACCAACAGATTTGTGTAAATTAAATGTCATCACATGAAGGAAAAAAAATATCATGTTCTTTTTCTCTCAGTCCTTGTGCTTGTCAGCATGATTGGATTGGCTTTTTTTTTCTTTTTTTAGATTTTGATGTACTGAGAAAGCATTCTGTAACTTTCAGAGTCCCATCCCCAAAGACCATCTGTGTAACCAAGCTGTGTATGATTCTAATATCAGACAGATAAATAATTTTAGTAATTAGTGTAGTGATTAGTTCTAGAGTTAGAACTGATCTTGATCTCTAGCCATGTACCTCATGCATTAATCCAAATTCCATTCAGTCAAAACAAGGTAATAAATCTACAGTATTGCTGGCAGATGTTTCATTACTCACATAGTCAAATCTGTCTGACTGGACTCAATTGAATTAATGCATTGAATTAATGAATGAACCTGTCAAACAAGCTTATAGACCTAACTGCTATACATTAAGCTTTAAATGATCACCACTTGTATCTGGCCCACATACACAGTTATTAAAGAAAGTTACTTATTTTAAAAACCTTTTAAAACCATGCTTATTCCAACACAGTGTCTCATAGCCTCAGTGCTTAATGCATCTCATTTGAGGATTCCTTATGCACATTGAGGCGTGCAGTGTGTTTTGTATTGTGTGTGTGTCTGTTTGGTTAAGGGAAACCTTACACCTCTGAAAAGGTCTTCTGCCTTCTGCTATCACACACTGCTACCCATAAAATGATCAAGCTAAACGAAGAAGAAAAAATAAGAAATAAACAGTGCTCCACTCTCCAGATTGTATCTCCATTAACAAGGTCTTCAACATAAACAAAGATAAAACACTATAAACATCAGAAGGCAGTTGCTCCGATACACTTTAGGTCTTAGATTTGACTAAACAACATTTGCTAATGGAATTGTTTATCCTTTGAGGAATATCCTTTGCAGTCCAAGATTAAAATCTGATTTGGCTCTGAGATTCCTATTGAAAAGGTGTCATGACCGTGTTTTTTTTTTTTTTAAATATAGCCTTGCCTCTAGTGAAATGTTATGGCTGTTGTACTGAACTGAATTACAAATTTGACGTGTGAGATGTTTTAAAAGTGCATGAAAGACTGAGCTGAAAGAAGAAAGCCCTAAAGAATATTTACAAACACATCAAGTCATGATGAGGCCATGGCATGCTGTGATCATGCAGTGTTAGTATAACACCTAACCTTTTGGGCTCTGAGTTAGGTCACGTTACTGGCAGTCTTCATTGCTGCTTTTGGTGTGTATTTATTTTTGTAAATGTGGACCCAGTAATTTAAGTTGTGTCAAACGTATTGTTTGAAACCAAATTCAAATACGTATAATTTCCGTTGCAGAGTCATTTTTTTAACACAAGTGCAGCTGCAGACAACACTTTTTTTTTTCTCCATTGTTTGGAAAACAAGTAGTTTCACTTCAAAGCATTAGTTGAGCTACAAGGTGACATGTCAGAACACTTAACCATTTTTGAATGTGTAACAAAAAGGTTTTGAAAATGCCTCAGAGTCACTCTTGTTACTATTGTTTTGGCCAACAAATATAGCTTACAGTTCGCACATTAAGCTGGGATAAAATAAAGTATTGTAACATCAAAAAATTACAAACTTTTTAATGTATTTTATGGTTGAAAAGGACAATTTGACGGCGCAAAAAATATTTTGAACTTGGTACAAAGCCTGATCTTTCAGACACTTGGGTGCCTGTGCTCTCAAAGAAAGACAATGAATCACTCAGTTGGAATGCTGGAAAATGCGATCCCAGTATCAGACCCTACTTTTGTCCATTGAGAACGAACAAAATCACGCAATTCCAGAACAGTTACTGGAAGTTTTCTGATTCTTTTCCAGAATTTCTGAATGAAAAGGGCTACACATTCAGTCAAGAAATAACTGGTTTCTAAGTGCTATAAACTAAACCTTTAGAAATCATAAAACTATGAATGAAAAGTATTCTGTCTTATTTCAAGGTGAAAATTCCTGCTTTTTGTCTGTCTTTTCTAGCTGGGTCAGCTGTGAACAACCGTCCCCTCTTGTCAATATTTTTGATAGGTGACTGGTGTAGCATCCCACTTGCCAATTTAAAAAAAAAAACTTGATTGTGGTGAGTTTCAAATTTGCATATAAACATTTTTTTTTAATATAATGGTATTAAGTGTCAAAAACTTGTCTGTAGAGTTAATAACAGGTTATTAATAACAGGTTTATTAACCATTTTTCCCTATAGTTAAGAACTTCATACATTTAGTTTTGTTTTGTTTTATTTTTAAATGTTCAAAGAAACAAATGTTTCAAACAGATAAATGTGCAAAATAACACAACTATAAAAAAACACTCAGAATTATAAACTGTAAAGCAAGAAGAACTGTAAAGAATCCAAACATTTTTAGATATCTTGTCTGGCATGTTTTAGTCCAGCTTAAAATGTAAAAAGAGTAAGTGTAAACAGTGTTTAAAAATAAATATTAAAAATGTGAGTATTTGGTGTTTTTTGATAAACACCATAGAGAGTACAAAAATGTGAATGGCTGTTTGGAAACATTTGTAAATATTGTTTGACTTCCTTTCCAAGTGGTGTTCAGTAAGAAAAAGCAGTGCCTGTTTCGTTTGTGGGTTGAACACATTATTTCTGCCTATCTATAAATGCTACCTAAAATGCTTCAGTGCTTCTTGTCCATGACTGCTTTCAACTGGTTTTATCGTTCTGACATTAACTGCAAAGAACACATAAAACGAGCAAAGAACTTTAACATTATCAAAAAACGTCATCACTGATTAGCCTAGCCTAGTCTAGTGCAAGTTCATGCATTTTAAATAACACTCACGTTATAAGTGAAGCTATCTACACTGTATGATGAATAAATGTCTTACCACACACTGCACACATCTACAGCTTGGCTCTGACATGGCCACCGGAGATGATCGCGGTCACTGTAGTTAATGCTTGTGTTTACATCAGCCGCACCTCATGTGTTTTGACTCTCTATACTGCACACGTCTACGTCGCGGCTACGACACAATTCGCGGCTACGATTCAAAAAGCCCCTTTAACCCCTTTAATTAAGATTATGATTTCTGTCCTTTGGCTGAAGGTGCAGATAACCAAAATGTAGAAAATCCAAAACGAGTAATAAATGCGTCTTAAATTAAATCCATTTTCATTTTTTTTTTTAAGTCTAGCAGTTTGATTCACATCTTGTAAATTGATACAGTTGCTTTATTTGAAACACATATTTAATTTTTTATTTACATCATCTAAGCAGTGATTGACATTCATGCATAGAGCACATCGCATATGGAAAACACAGAAGCTCAAATGTGCAATGAGGTTTGTTTTCATGTAATGTTCACCATATAAACCGATCATATCTTTTCACAAGACTTGGATTAAACTGCTCAGTTTATATAAATTCATTTTACATGGCTTTTATTTTCTAAACTTTGGTTTGCTAGAATAACCTACACAGAAACCATAGGTTTTTATTAAAATATTTTAATTTGTGTGAATGTTAACCAAAGTCTTATGGGTTTGGAAGAACATGAGGGTGAGTATCCTTTTAATGCTCCTGTATCCATGCTCAGTGACTCCCTGTGATTCCCCGCTGGCTATGTAAATGAGTCTTACGGCTGGGAATTGACTGAAAAATCATCGAAGATACTGGCAAAATCTCCAAGCACCCAGACCGCATCAGACTCTATATTGATTTCACTGGACTCCAGCACCTTGACGTGACAGATTGCTCAGCAAAGGACACAGAGCAAGTCAGGTCAACCTTATTAAATTTAGTGGTTTAGATAATACGATTTAGGTTCCCTCAATGTGTAGCGTGCGTGTCAGTGGAGATAGATTGCAGCGGGCAAGGGCTGTGGACAGGGCTAATGTCTGTGGGCACAATTTTTTACATCCATTTAATTTCAAAAGCTGGTTCACTTCATAAGAAGTATATCCATGTGTGTTTTTGTCTCTTTCTTCTTCATTTGTCAGTATTTGTTCTTCAAAACCATCACAGGTTCTGCTTTTGGTTCAAGTGATATGTGCACTCACATCTGTAACAGATTTGCCTTTGTGGCACTCGTTGTTTCTCATACTCTGTTTGTCTCTGGAGACCGGAATGTCTGGCAGTGTGATTAATTAGCAAGAATGTTAGCTTTCCATGTCCTTGTATTCCTGTTTACTCATATTTCATCTTCGCTCTATTACAAACAGTCTCAAACAATCAAAAGATATTAAGAAGAGTAGAGGTTTAAAGATGTGGCCTGACACACACTGATGTTTACAACCGTTGTCATCTTTTTTGGCAGTGACTTACTGGAAGTACATGATAGCTCTGGGGGTCACTACTGACATTTAGGCCTTTAAAGAGCAAATTCCAGCAAGAGAGTCAAGTGAAGAGTGTGATTTGTCTCTGCTGATCTCCAGTGTCTGTCTGATGGCTGTCATAAACTACACAGACTGACAAGAATACAAGTTGATTGAAGCAAAGAACCTGGAGAAGCAAACCTAGTGCTAGTACTGAAAACACTTAAATAGAATGTCAAACAGATGTCATAATTTTTAGGGAGCCAAGCATTCAGTCATTCTAAAAAATGATACTGGCTTCTAAATGCTGGTAGACTGATACTGCTTTGGTGTTTGGTTCACTGTAGTGAACACACTTACACACTTGTCATCATGTATGTTGCGCTGCCCTACAAAATTCCTGACTTCACACAGTTGTTCTTGTCAATTAAATTGTAATTCTGCTGTGCTGCATGTGTAACATCTGAATTTCAGCGTGTTAATTTAGATGAATTTATTATGGGTTGCAAATTCTTCTTTGGAGTTGTTTAGCAACTGCTGTTTTTATGTTTCTAAATGTCATTGTACCAGTGTACTGTGGCAAGCCTTTAATACATTACACATGATTAAGTCTCAACATTTAATGAAAAGACAAACTGAAATTCCTCTTTAAGTTAAAAACTTCTATTTTGATTGAGTGAATTTGATATTTTGTTAAGTTTAAAAGGAAAGTGTTGGGCTTATCATACTGATATATACACTGTGCAGTTGTAGAGTTTTCAAAACTGTGGTCACTGTGGGTGAGATACATAAGCTATTAATATGAATCAGCTGACTGCACTATACTATAGACCAGGGGTCACCAAACTTGTTCCTGGAGGGCCGGTGTCCTGCAGAGTTTACCTCCAACTTTCCTCAACACACCTGCCTGGACGTTTTAAGTATACCTAGTAAGACCTTGATTAGCTGGTTCAGGTGTGTTTGATTAGGGTTGGAGCTAAACTCTGCAGGGACACCGGCCCTCCAGGACCGGGTCTGGTGACTCCTGCTATAGACTATAAATAAAATTTTACACAGCTACTGTTTTTATCTTCTGTTTTGTTGACAGACCAGACTCAGTGTTGATGTTTTGATTGTTACCATTAATGGTGGTAAGAATGTCCGTCTAGACCTTCCACTTTCTCTTTGTACCATTAAGCTTCCATATGCTGAAGCTAATAAAATTAATTGATCTACAAAGTTTGTGTTTGCCAAACTAAATCTAAATAAATCCCGTGGAAGTTAAACTCGTCTCATACAGTGCTAAAGAAGACAACTACTTGTGAGTTCTCACTCTTTTTAATGTTAGCTAGTGCAGTTTGGACTGCACCGACAGATGCTGTTAATTAGCTTTGTGCACAGCCCAGTAAAGGCCGAAGTGTATTGTTCTGCATGTAATTAGCAGGATCATGCCTTTAGAATATGTATGACCTTGTGTCCCTAATCCCCACAAAGACATTCCCATTTCAAAAGCACCAGCTCCTTTAAACATTCACAATAGCAGCTCTTATTGTCAACCTGATCCTCTTTACTCATTTTGCTCTTTCCTTGTTGAACTAATCACCAGTCACTGTATGAAATCATTTAAAACATGATCTGCTAATTAGGATCATCCATTGGATGCTTATCTTTATAAAAAATAGTACATTTTAGAGGCTGTAGAGGCTTTTCCGCTCAGCAATCTGCAGTAAAAGTGTGCAAAGTCATTTTTGTCTTTTGTATGTTACTGAAGGTCTTACTGAGCTCGGTTTCCACAAATATTTTATTTTAATTTAATTTTGAGTCCAAACACAACTCTCACACAGCTTGAACTGCTCTTTTTGTTGGTTTACACACTGAATTTGGTGGGCAATTCATAAAGAAGTGTTACACCGTGTTGTAACAAGGTGTGTTAAAGCTATAGTTTTCATAATTAATTAGAACAACATCACTGACAAGTGATAAGAGACAGTGCACTTTGTCTGTCACTTGTTTTTTTTGAAGCATAATGCTGGGTGGCACTGCTCACAATAAAAACTCAATAGAATTCTCCAATTTCCCTTCCTTTAATATCAGGTGTGGTCAAACCTAAGAGAGATTTATTGCTTAAGTGAAACATAAGTTAATAAATAGTCTTACATAAAAGGAAAGGTGTATAGTTTTCAGTGAGCAGGTTGGAGAAAAAAAAAAAAAGTATGTATACTGACATCCAACCCCACTGTAATCAGATTTTGGGATTTGGTTCCCTATGGAGTTGAAAACGAATCCCGCTTTAACCCCTCCCTTTTACCCGTCCTTCCCCCACTTTTTCTGTCTGCCCTTCCTCCTGTCCTCGTCTTTCAGGCAGGCTGGAGACTGCCCCTCGGTGTGGGGGTGATGGTGCTATGCAGGGTCAGATAGCACTGTGGACATGGTAATATTCGGTTAGCGCTAAACCCCCAGTGAAAACTGCAGGAGGTTCAGCTTCTGTCCTTAGCTTTGTCTAAAGAATATGCAAGATGTAACTTCAGGTGGACCTCTTAAAGAGTTTATACTATCTAAAAACAAGAAACACTGGCTTGATTGCAGCACGAGACATCAAATTTTCCTCTCATGCCGAAGCAGTGCTGTCCAATGTAGGAGTCACTCACAGCCTGGGAGGGAGTTTCCACGTGTGCGCGTGTGGTTTTGTGTGAGTCATTTTGTCTTGTTTAAGTATGTGTCTTTCTATGGGAGCTGAGGTTGAAAGCAGACAGACTGAATTCGTCTTGCTTTTCAAAGCATTATAGATTAAAGCTTTTCCATAAAGGTAAGGGAAAGGTGTTTTTGTCTGTCTTTTTCATCCTTGCCTTTGTTGCCTCTAACTGGATTAAGAGGGGAAAAAATGGCTGCAGGTGTAGGCTTAGTGACTTATGGTTGTTGTTGAATAACTGTATTTTATTGCTGTCTGAAAAATTTACTGTTCATTTCAAACCAAAGACTTCTGCACAGGGTAGGTCTGTGATTGATTGAACTCTGGTCAGTGTGTTCAGATTGAATTGTCAGTATGTCTGTAAGATTTATGAGATGGATACATCTTACAGACTTTTCATGATGATCACAGTGTTAATATTTGTGTTATCGTGTTTAAATATTCCATCAGTTGTCATTTGACAAGGATGTCAAATACAGAGTATACGTTTTGTATGAGACTTTGCTTGGGCAATCAATCTGTCCTGAGATTAGGTCAAATCACCTTTATTTATATAACGCTTTATACGGTACAGGTTGTGTCAAAGCAGTTTTACAGTGTTAAACAGGAAAATACAGTGTCGATAATGTAGGAGAACAATAGTTAACGTTTTTTCAGTTAAAATTAGTTCATTGTTGATGTAGTAACGTCGTCATTCAGCTCACCTTAGTTCAGTTCAGTTCAGTTCAGTTCAGTTCAAAGATTAGAAGAGCCCAGTCTGATGAATCGTTTATTTGGGCCATACTGTAATATAAAACATGAAAAATACTGTACTTGCTCCCTTATTTCTTATGTAAGAGTGTTGTAAATTGAATGTGCAAGGCCTCAAAAACAGTGTGTTATGCAGTGCAACTGCACTGTGTTATTCTTCTAGCTATTAGCCTATAGCGGCTAATGAAATGCTAAACTTCTTAGGGTTTTAGATTTGTTCTTTTGGATCTATAGACGTGGCATTTCTGTAGTATTGCTCCTTTTTGTCTTTCACTTAATGTACTTTTGAGTCAAGGTAAAGTCTTTATTTTCTCCCTATTTAATATTTATCCTTCATTTAGTGTCCATTGAGCATGTTTACTTGCATACTGTTATGATGATAACTACTGAAAATCAGCTTATTGAAATAACCCATTTTACCAGTTTACATGCAAACTGATAACCCACCAACGCAAAATAAACTGAGCTTATGAGACTTTATTAAAAAAAAACAACAACATTTCATTGTGGTTTCGTTAAAATGTAAGTATCTATGTATTCTACTTGGAGTACTCCATTTGTTGAGATTTGATGTCGAATAAAACATTAAAAACCCCAGAGTATTACAAGATGTTAGCGGGAAATGTCCACACATTGGTGTTTTATATTTTTTTTATAGTTTCTCGTGTCAAGGAAGAGTCTGAGTTTGCAATATATTTCCTCTTTCACTACAGGGAACACTTGCTGTGGCTGGATGCATTTAAATCTGCAATAAGGATGCTTTGCTTTTATATATTGCACATATGTTTATGCATAATTGTTTTTAATGGAAGGTGTTGCACATGGCAACAGCATGACGGGGTGTCTGGTAACTTTGGTCTAGAACTTTGGGTAAAATAGCGCTCATCACTGTCACTTTTTATTCAGCTGTCCAATCACAGTGGAGGAGGGGCGGCACAAATACCACACCAACCAATCATAACATCCTACTGAAGAACGATGGAGAAAAAGTTAATATTGCTACTCTCTGAGTATACATGTCTGCACCAGATAAGTTCCCACACTACCCCCAATATTGATAAGAAAAATAATGCTTTGAGAATAATTTAATTTGCGATGTGTCTGCTACATTACTACTAAAAGCTCTGTTCTTCCGAAGTCCTTTCACACGCTCACAGCTAGGCGGTTTGAGAAGAGTACCTGCCATTTTCAAATGGCTAAAAATCCTTTGATGCCGTTTTTTAAATCCAATACCATCCAATGTTATAATGAGAGGTAGTGTAGCCTGGTTTTGTATATAATGCTGAAATAACAACATAATATGAACCCACTGTACGCTGCTTTAGATAGGGCCCCTGTTTTGCCCCCCCCCCCAAAGGACAAAAGTGAAATGGTATGCCTGTATCTAAACACTGTTCTCAGCTGCTGCTGTCAAGTCATGAGGATGGTAATATGACGAGGGAGAAAGTGAACTGGGGGCTGCATGTCTAATAATAAAGAATTCTCTTATGAAACAGGAGGGCACTAACTATGAAGGAGAACAACATGACTTGGGGTAACAATGTTGCAGGCTCCATTAGGCTTCTGTTATGTTCTGCACATAAAGGATATGCTTTTTGCAGGGCCATGCTTTTATTGCCAAATTGGCATTAGAGATTGTTCCATCAACTGTGTTTTCAAGGTTGTGTGGTTTCTTGCATTAGCCTTTTGGCATCTAAAGTTCTCTAAACACTTTAAGTTTTTCACGATCTTTGTTATTAATTGTAAACCACATTCTGTCACCGTAATTTATGTCTGCTTATTGTTGTTGTTTTTTTTTTGTTTTTTTTTGTAACCACCTAATTGTAAACCTAATTGTTTCATTGTATAAAAGTAAAATTGCCATTTTAATAGGGCTGCCCCCTAATAGTCTACTAACCGTTAGTCGGTGAGAATAGGCTTGGTCGGCCAAAATTGTATTAGTCGCAAAAAAAAAAAAAAAAAGAAGTGGTGAAGTCACACCATCCACGACAGACAGATCGTTAACGGCTGGTCTGTGTGGTAGTACATTGGACAGGGCTTCCAAATGCTCGCCTGTCATTCATTGACCTCAAATATGGCTTATGGTAGCAGCAACTTTACATGGAAGCTCAATGTATTGCTAACCTAGAAAAATGTGCGCTGCTGAAGTGTCTGTGCGGAGCATAGGAGCTGAATAGTAGCGCGCTTACGGCATGACAGATGGAGGTGCTAGTGTGTTCACTTGCTCTTAAAATACTCCATTATTTTTGGTCATACAGATAAAAGTAATACATCTGTAAAGACTCTACGTTTATTTGTGTGCACTCACAATAACAACAAAACATTGCGCTTTTGTAAAAATAATTATAGCAAACAGGATGCACTTTCTGCTGTCTCTGTGTACACTTGCCTTACAGATGTGAAAAATATATCTATAGAGAGTGAATTGTCTACTTTTAAATGAACCAATTCAAATAGAAAACAAATATTCTCATATTATGTAATCTGTATGAAACATGCATACAGGCACATCCACTACTACGGAGATGATGAGTCAGTGTCACCAAAAACAAAGAAAGCACTGGTTTATCAATAAATTATTAAAATGTTAATGCAGTCTGGTTGCTGTTTTTCCCTGACACATTCATAATTATTATATTTGCCGGTGCGCTGTGGCAAACTTTTTTTGCGTGCGCTTGAATGCTTATTAGGCTATTTAGGCAATTAAAGGCTCATCATTATGATTTATATGGTTTAATAAACATGTGACTAATAGATGACTAATGCTTAAAATGAATGACTACTAGTCAACCAGAAAATTCTTTAGTCGAGGGCAGACCTACTCAAAACTTTCTCATTAGTCTGAAAAAAGCTTGTATTGAAGTCAGTCTTCCAGAAAGACAGGTTGTGAAATGTGCCACACTATGATGTAATAGTCCACAGAAGATCAACACCTGCTTCTACATCACTGCCTGTTTAGCCCAGCCCACCAATTTGTGCATGTAGTGTAAATAACGAGAGGCAAATGCAGGTCTATGCGGAACCAAACGATAAAGATCGGTCTGAATACAACAAGATGCTGTGTAGTGCCAAGCTGTGGAAAAAAACTTTGCCTTGTTTTCATTTTTCATTTTTCATTCATTTTTTAATGAAGTTCCAGACCACGTCAGTAAGAACTTGATCCTTTATTCACTTCATTTTATCGCTGATTCGTTTACAAACAAGCCACAATTCGACACTGGATTTTCAGAAAGATTATAGACGATGCTGTGCTGACTATATTGGATCCGATAATAATGTCTCAACCAACAAATGTAAGCAACTGTTTTTATTACGTGCTCCCTATTGCTTTGTCTTTCATTACAGATCGTTTGATAAAGTGAGTTTCTATGTTTTTTTTTGTTTTTTTTTTTTATATATATATATATAAATCGCAGCAGCTGGGATGTTGGCTGTCAAACATACACAAGTATTAGCCAGTCAGAGGAGTGGGAGTTTACTTCCGAGTCTACAATCTGTCACAAACAGAGTGTTCTGATGTGGGGGGTTAAAAACAGGGCAGAAAATAGTCTTATTACTTTTTTACATTTAAAAATTTTACTTTAAAAATCTTGATATCATTATAAGGGGACCTCAGAGAACAGCGCAAAATAATAAAAAAGGGCAGTTCATGACCTGTTTAAAATTTCACACTGTGTGTAAATGCATTAAGCATTTTCCTTCCTGAGCTGTTTTGTAGCAGGCACTCTAATTGGCAATGATGTTAAGCAGTGAATTGGGAGGTCAAAGAGAGGAGATTTAGGCAAAGACAGATGTCCACTTAATTCCGGACTTCGATCTGGACCTATACATTTCAGCCTCAGCATTAATAATACAACACTTAATTTGCCTTCACTGGCTATCTTTGAATGCAAGTTTGAGCCTTGTAGTTTCAGCTTGTATTTTTTTGTGGAAAAGAGCTCATCAGCAGACTTGCCAACTTTACCTGCCACCACTGTGCTTTACAGTTGTGATTAGATTCCTATTATTGTACGCTCTATGTTGTGTATGTTGTTTTATTCAAACGTAACTCTTCTCATTTTGAAACATTTTTCCAATAGTCATCTGCCTTATCCATATGGCCTTTGGCAAACTTTAAACGAGCAGCAAAGTTCTTGGCGAGCAGTGATTTCCTTCTAGCAATCCGGCCATACACATAATTTAAATGTAATTTGCTGACTTTACTTTTAAAGAGAAATGTAATAAATAACTTTCATAAAGGGCAACTAAGGTTTGTTTATATAACTGGATTCTATTTAGAAAATAGGTTTTACTTATGCTTTCACAACCATCTTGCATCAGTGCATTAGTTTGAGTTACATGAATACATTGGTGACAGGGAACAGGTCACACTTTTTTTTTTTTTTTTTTTGAAAGATGTAACAAAGTAACAAATATTATTAGGATTTTAACTGTTTTCCATTTGTAACTTGTTTTAAAATGTTTAGCAGTTATTACTCTGTGTTTAGTGTCACATAATCCTTCTGAATTAATTCTAATACGCTAATTTAGTGCTCAAGAAACATTTATTTTTATTGTCACAGTTAAAACCTGTTGTGCTGCTTCATATTTTTGTGAAAACGAAAAGAGAATGTGTAAAATGCGAAACAGAATTGTGTAACAATATAAAATACTTTATTATAGTTTTGATCAGTTTGATTCATTCCTGCTGAATAAAAGTGTAAATTCTTTCAAAACAAACAATCAAAACAAAAAAACAACAACAAAAAAAAATTTAACTGACCCTAAACTTTTGAATGGTGGCGTACATGTTTCTGCAGTGTTTTACCGTGAGCGTTTTCTGTAATTTTCCAGTGATCTCTGGAAATCACCTGATGTGACTTGGTCTCTCCTCCTGCTAAAGATAATGAGGGTTTAGCCTCTCTTAATTATGTTACAGCATCTCTTGGCTTGTTTAAAGGTGTTCTTGGAAATGTGATGTGTAAAACACTCTAGGGATAAAAGGGATAGTTTACAGTGTTCAACAATAATTATGTTCTAAACCTGTATGACATTCTTTTTTCTGTTGAATATAAAGTTATTTTAAGGGGTTTGCTTGTTTGTTTCACTAAAACTGTTTGGTTATCAACATTCTCGAAAATATGTTTTTGCGTCCCACCGAATTAAATTCATATAGATTCAGAATGACATTAAAGTAAGTAAATAGCTGAATTTTCATTTTGGGGTTTACAGACTGGGAGAGAACAGTAAATATATGTAGTATGGTTAGTATGGTCCTGTGCATAGTACTGGGAGAAAATTCTGACCACAGCTTTATTTGGTATCCAGCTCAAATCTTTTTTAGCAGTGCAGACCAAAAACCTCTTTGGAATTTGTGTGTTGAAAAATAAATAGCGAATGAAGCAAAATCTGTTTTGGAAAGCATTCCCAACTGTCAGAGCAAGATGTAATGTAAAAACTCACCGCAGGAAAAAAGTAAAACGTTTCAAGAGCATTTGGAGATACTAGTGGCTCTTTCAGAAGTCTTTTCAGAGTCTTAAAATCAAAGGTTTAGGTTATGCTTTAAGTATGCTAACTGCATTTCCTGAGATTTTGCAATCAGTTGATATTTTTGCTGTACTGTGAACGTTTTTTGCCTTTAAAAAACGAATGCTTGTGATTCGTCTTTCTATAACTAATATGTTTTTTTTTTTGTTTTTTTTTTGTCCCACAGATAACAATAAAACAGTTCAACTGAGACAGAGGGACAGAATGTTGACGATGCAGACAACAAGGCCATAACTGCATTGGTAAGTCTGTACAGTACTGTATACTATATCGCTGTCATGTGGAAAATCTCAGTCACTTGTTGCAGACTAAACTCATAACTAATTTAAAATCAAAACACACAGCAAGTCCATAAGAGCAGTATAGAATTACCATAGCTTTTACTTTGAGATCAATAATAAATTGTCTCCATAGGGTAAGCATTGCGTGTCACTGACAGAATTGTTTTCTTGCTTTTCTAGATCCAGGATGGGAAACTCTGAAAGCCAGTATAGCATTCAGGGCTCTAGAAGCAATAGTTTTATAATCCCTGGTAGACAGAAACCCTATTCTTACAAGGGCCATTCTCCCAAAGAAGACATTTTATCACCTCTAGGCTTTTGGAATGCTGGTTCAATATACTCTGGGTTGAAGTCCAGAAACATAGGTCATGGCTCCTCCCTATCAAAGAGCAACCGCACCTTTATGTCCCGCCAGTATGACTACATAACCCATAAACTAAAGAGTGGTGCCAGTAGTCAGTGGAATGGGGCTTCTGAGGACTTGTTGCCAGGTGGCTGCTTGACATTGCCTTCTGAAAAGGGCTGCTTGTATGGTAGTCACCAGCCGAAAAGGAAACCTTGTACTAATTATGCTATTAACACAATGAAAACATTAGAGAGAAGTCCCAGGCTTGAGGAAATTGAGGATCAGAGCGGCCCCAGGGTTGTTATAAAGAAAGATGGTAGTGTACGAGTAGAATTCAACAACAGTTCCAACAGCGCCCTTATTTTAGATGATTGCACTGGACCAGTTCAGCTCCTCAAGTTTTCCCCCACCTTAGAGTCCAATTCTAGCTTATCTGGTGTAACGCCATCATTAGAAGCCAATTTTGGAGCTCCACAGGCAGTTGCCAGCTTCAAGAGCAGTAAAGGTAGCTCTCTGAGCTCAGATGGCTCCCTGTATGACTTGCCCTGGGGGACCGGTGTCGAACTTAACGATTCAGACAATGGATCCCCTAACAGCCAAAGACAAAATATTTCAACAAAAGTGGGTTTTCTTGCCGAGCAGTTGCCCGCCATTACTACAGCTGACCTCTACAGGGATCCCAGAATTGCTGCCACCTTCCCCACGGTTAAGGATTTGCAGTTTTCAAATGACAGCCATTTAAAGCACAGATCCTCCTTTGTATCTGTGATGGAGGACATTGGTTCAGAGGGGGGCCTAGAGGAAAAGCAATATTCCTCCTTCACCTTACCTTGCCGGAAACCAAAGCCTTTTCTAGACAATAATGGAAAGAAAGCGTCCATCAGGAACAGATTTAGGCGTATTAGTGACTGGACTGGAAGTCTGACCAGGAAAAAAAAGAAGTTTCAGGTAAGGACAATTCTTTGTTTGGTTATATCCATTTCAGTTTCATTTCAGTTTCATTTTATTTAGGTTTTAGAAGTTAGATGACGTAATTGGATTTGAACCCAGTGCCAATCCCTGTTTTATACTGTAGCTGTGCTTGTTGAAGCAAACATTGCCATTACTATTACTCATTCTCAGTGTTAGGGATTGAGAAAAAAACAAAATCTTGTTTAAGACTTGTCAGTAAACGAGCATTGGCATGATTACCTAACGATATTTTTTTGTGCTGTGAATGTGAATAATTATTGAAATTGTGTAGCTTGTTGAGGACAGTTGTCATAATACAAGCAATCAGACTATTTTTGCCTAGCCAACAACAAAACTTTTAAGGAAAACTTTTAAAGACAAGATACAAATTAGCACAGATTATTAGTATCAATTATCAAAAGAGACACTGTCATTGGTTTCAAGGTGGTCACATACTAACTGTTCATGTTAATGTAATACTGTTTGTATGTACAAGACATCAAGGCTTAAACAGCATGCAGGATTGTTTTAAACACAATTTCAAATGTTTCTGATAGTTGTGCCATCACAAAGCAGTAATTCCCACACACATTTTTAACTATAGTGTGTGGGTGAAGATGCACCTCGATATGTTAAAAAAACAAGAAGAAACAAAACAATTAGACTTGCAACAAAAACATCTGCAGAAAGCACATACTTTGTGCTCAAAATGAACCTAAAATGCTAATTAATAAGCCTAATTAAGGGTGATAAAAGCACAAAACACAAAATAACATTTGAAAAGAATCAATATATTATCTATTTTTAATTCAAAGCTAATAACAAGTGACATTTGGTATTTTGACCACTGAGCTAGGAAATGTCCCTGTCAAATCCTGTCACCTTAGAACCAACCAGCATCTATAAAAATATCAGGCTTGAGCTGTACTGCCAATCAGCAGACACATTTTTTTTTTTATGTCACCACTCACATTTTCACAAACAGTTGTCTTTGTTTTGTTTTTTTAGCCGCATGCCTTATAGTCAGTGTAAGCATGACTGATGAGTGCAAGCATCCGTCTGATGGGTTATTGACTGTTCTTACTTGTGCCAGGTGTCACTGCAGGCACTTTTGCTTCGCCAGGAGCACATGTAGGGCACAATAATGAAATCTACACCATGCCAGTTCAATGAGACAAGGAACCCATGGGGCTCTACCAAATGAAAATCAGGATACACTGGAGCCGAAAATGCAAAAAAAAAATGTTTAGGTTTAGTGCTCTGAAGATTACAGGATGATGAATATGTCACAGTCAGTGTATGTATGTCAGACAATGTTTGGCATTTGGTACCAAAAGAAAGCTTGGGATAAATTCTATGGTGCTGAAGAAAAGTGGAGTCGATAAGTGGAGGCATTATATCATTATTATTCCTGCTCTCTGTTTACATCTAAGTTTTAGTAGCTAATTGTGAATGTCTTTTCGAAGTTTTCTAATTTTATTCTTGTGATTTCATGTGTGAAATGTTTTAACCATCAGCAGTGAGACATTCGATTTGTTTGGCTTTTATGCTGCATTTAATGGAAAAGAGTGGAATAGCTTTTTGATGTTTTCTGTGTAGTCATTGTCTCTGGAAGGTTTTACAAACAGGCATTAGTAAGTAATGTTTTATTTGTATAGTGCCTTTCAGAAACCCAAGGACACTTTACATAAAGTTGATAGATAACATGAACAAAATACAAATGTACATGAACATAAATACACAATCACAAGATCAAACAAATAAAGCAGACAAAGATCAACTTGTGCAACTGAAGATAATGCAAGCAAGCATGGAAATGAAGAATGAGGCAGACAGTCAATTAACAAAGCATATATTAAATAAGTGAGTTTTGAGATCAGATTTAAAGGTCTGGAGTGATGAGATAGTACGAAGGTTTTGAGGAAGTTTGTTCCAGAGCTTGAGAGCTGAAATGCTGAAAGCCCTGCCACCCACAGTAGACAGTCTATACTTGGGTACCGTAAGCAAATTCCCAGAACTCGATCTTAGAGTACGCATAGGGACATAAGGGTGAACTAATTCTGAAAGGTACAAAGGTGCGGAACCATGACAAGCTTTGAAAACTAGGATGAGTATCAAACTGAATGCAATAGATAACAGGAAGCCACTGTAATTGCTGTAAAACAGGAGTGGTATGGTTTTTTTGGAATATGTAAGGGCACGAGCAGCTGCATTTTGAATTAATAAATAGAGAGTGAATAGGATATCTGAGAGGCAAAGGGTTATAAAGGAGCAGAGGAAGAAAAAGATTGATATATATTGAAAATTTTGTGTATTGTCAATTTTGTGTATAAAAAATGTCAGAACATTTTCACAGAGGTCAGAAGATCCATTATGAAAGGGAGATGGCGGTTTGATCAGTTTGTTAATCTCAGAAAATAGAAACCTGGGTTTACACTTTGCTTTGTTAATGAAAGTGGACAGGTAAGTAGAACGGGCAGTGTTAAGTGCTGTTTTATATTGCAACATGAGTTCTGAATAAACGTTAGCATGAACAAGAAGTCAAGTCTTCTTATACAGTCGCTCAAAGCGCCTACACTTAGCTTTCATTAATCTGAGCTCTGGGGTAAACCAGGGGGAAGAATGAGTTAGTGGGACAGTTCTGGTCTTTAAGGGGGCTAGAGCTTCCAAGACATTCAATGTAGTTTCATTATATAATGAAAGAATCTCATCAGGACAGGAGAGATTAACAGAGAGAAAGAGGAGGCTGCAATAGCAGTAGAAACATTTTCTTTACTCATTTTTCTTATGTTTCGATAGGATATTTTAGATTTAATTTTAGGTTTTACAAGGGGGAGAGAAAAACTAAAGTCAATGAGTTTATGGTCAGATATGCCAACTTCGAGACCCTGGACATAAACATTGTCAATGCCAACAGAACAGATTAAATCAAGGGTATGAGAATGAGAATGTGTAGGAAAATCAAATCACCTTTATTTATGTACTATAAAGTCCTTAGCAGTAGTACAGTCTGAATAAACATGAATGTTGAAATCACCAAGCATAATAATATTCTTATGCTGAGCACATGCAATGGTTAGTAAGGTCAGAGAGAAAGTTTGCATTGTGTTTGGGGGGTCTGTAGATCAACAATATCAAAAGTTGTGTAGGACCAACAATTCTAAACGACCGATATTCAAAGCTAACAACAGCATCAATGTTGACAGTCTTATAGTTGTTTTTGATTACAGCAGCCAGACCACCGCCTCTGCCAGTGAGACGTGGCTTAGATAAATGGTGGTATCCAGAAGGAGTCAACAAGTTAAGCTCAATAAAGTCATTAGGTAATTGCCAGGTTTCAGTGAGTAGTAGTATGTCCAACTGTCTCTCGATGATAATGTCATTCAGCAGTGTACCTTTGTTGGCCAGGGAACAAGTGTTCAGTAGCGCAAAGTTATGTCGAGGGGCACATGAGTTTCCGTACACAGATTGTAAGTCACATCTCTAGCCAGAGGTGTGAGAGTACGAGTCACATTGTCGCAGCGGGGATGCTTGTCGTTATAGTAATCACGGGTATTAAAGAAGGAGAAGAGCTGTCTTGAATCAGCTTGCGTTTGGGTGACCGGTGAATATAACGAGGACGACGAGCAATTTTGAGACGTTTACACCATTCATATGTAGAAAATCCAGCCGCGAAAAAGTTCAATTGGCGCAGTTGTGACAAAGTGTAAAAAAGATCCATGCTGACCAGAAAAAGAAAAAGACAACATATGAAAAGTGGTAGCGGTCTCATGACCGTAAATTTATTGATTGCAAAAAACATTGCCTTATACAACTCAAGACGAGCAGAACTCACGGAACACAGCCAAACCACTCACGAAACGCAGCCAAACTCTGGTGTTCTCCGGAACGCTTTTATATGTAACTGTGAATGTTTGCATGAACCCAAAGAATGTGTTATATTTTACTCTCTGTGTGAGGTCAGGTGTTTCTGATTTGCCTTACCATACAAGAAAACCGCATGGTTTTAGTTAATTTTCTTTACTTCTTGACTTTAGAGAAAGCAGAAGTATTATGTCTTAGTGGAATTGGTGAAACGGTTTAGAAAAGGACTTTAAAGACCCTTCTAATACCTTGTTTAAAAACTGCTTTGTGTTTTTTCTTCCCAGTGATGATGATCATTACTGTATAGGAATTTCTGTATAGGAATTCTGTTCAAAAAATGAAGGCTAGAGAATGACTGTCCATAAAATTTATGTTAAAACATTTAGTAAAAAATCCTGAAAATCGTGTCCTTTTATTAAAAATTTTGTGACATGAGCTAAAACAGGACATTCCATATGCAAAACCAGCTAAATCCATCTGACGTCTTTCTTTAAAAAGTGCATTTTTTCAGGCTCAGATGTATAGCTTTTTATGCAAGTACCTGTACTTCTGATTGGCCTGAGGCTGGTATTTTAGCGAGTTTGAAGAAAAAGTATTTGATGGACGTATAATATGTGTCGAGAGCATTCACTCAGTATCATTATCTCATTTTTGACCGAGATGGCTTTTTAGCTGGTTTGCATCTGAACTCTTCATATACAGTATGCATTAAACTGATGCAAATATAGGGAATGAAAAATAGGGAGTTTTAGTTTGTAAATAAAGGAGTTCACACACTGTTCCATGTCCTGGAATATTTGCTGAATAAAGATTTGGCTCTAGACATTGTGTGCTGTTTATAAATTTACCATATTTATTATGACTTCAGTGAAAATCAGATAACATTTTATGAGAATTTTGTGCTGATATCCAGTCATAATCATACCTGTGATCTAAAATATATTATTATGAACCAGTCTTAATGATTTAGCCCAGGAAATGCTCTGTCATTTTTTTGTAATTTGACAGCCACAAAGTCCTTATGGTATAATTCAGATATACTCTGAGAGCCTGCTAGAACCCTGGTAATATGATAGCTTCCTGGATCACTGGACAGCTTCAACATGGTATGTATAATAGTGTGGCCATGCCAACTTGCAAGTTTAACTTTTGCTGTTATTGTTAAGAAATATTGAATTTTACGTTCTTGCTGTCATAAATATGCACTGAATGCCAGACATCAGCTGTAGTTTTACACAGTGTTGTTGGCACATCTGAACCCTTGTGTAATTAGTGTCAGCTGCTGGAGATGTGTAGACTTTGAGGAAAGATGCTCAAGAAGGATCCTCCTACTCAGATTTCTTTTGAAGTGCACTCCTCACTACAAGCAGAAGGGAACTGATGCTCTTAATGAGAGTTTTCAAATGACACTCCTTTACTGAAAATACTGTGTATTCATGGTGAATGAGGAATGAGTAAAGAGGTGTGCCCATGGCTTTCATTTTCCATGAGTTTATGTAGTATTACAGAGATTTGAGCTTGCACTTACTGTCATGCATCAGCGATTACTAACATTTGTTATTTTGTTTTAGTTTTCTTATTGTGATTGTTGCTATGGCGTTATTGTTGCTCAATTCTCTGTCCCCAAGTCAAAGTATAACATTTGTTGGATAACATTTGTTGCATAATATTTATGCAAATGACCTGAGGTATAAAACTCAAAACCAGTAGGACAAATGGTATGAGTAATATTGGAAATGGTCTCTGTCTATAAAAAAACAAAAAAACAAAAAAAATAACAAAACAAAAACAAAACATAGAATTGTGTTAAAGGAGGTAAAGGAATAGTGCATGCTAAAAGCCACTTGCAACACCAAGAAACACATACCAACAAAACATTGGCAATTTTAGCATTAAAGGAGAAGTTCCCTTCCAAAACAAAAAATTACAGATAATTTACTCACCCCATTGTCATCCAAGATGTTTGTGTCTTTCTTTCTTCAGTTGATAAGAAATGTTTCTTGAGGAAAAAATTTCAGGAATTATCTCCATATAGTGGTCTTCCATGGCCCCCAAGTTTGAACTTCCAAAATGCAGTTTAAATGGAACATCAAATGGCTCTAAACGATCCCAGCCGAGGAAGAAGGGTCTTATCTAGCAAAACGATCTGTCATTTTCAAAACAAATTGACAACTTCTATACTTTTTAACCTCAAATGCTCGGCTTGTCTAAGTCTTCTTGAACTGTTTTTTTGTTGTTGTTGTTGTTTTTCAATACAGGGAATGTCGAAAAACTCCTATCTCGTTTTCTTCCCCAACTTCAAAATCGTCCTACAGAAGTACCAACCCAGTGTTCACAAAGTGAACATGCAAAGAAGATCAAATGTCCTTTACAAATACAAAAATAAAACAGGGATGTATTTTTTTTTTACTTTGAAGAAGAAAACAAGTTTTTTGATATACCCTAACTGCATTGACCCAGGTTACACAGGCTATGCATGCGCATTGCAGAGAAAAATGACCGATCGTTTTGCAAGATAAGACCCTTTTTCCTCGGCTGGGATCATTTAGAGCCATTTGAAGCTGCATTTAAACTGCATTTTGGAAGTTCAAACTCACGGGCACCATAGAAGTCCACTGTATGAAGAACATTCCTTAAATGTTTTCCTCAAGAAACATACTTTCTTATCGACTAAAGAAAGAAAGACATCTCCTTTAAGGAGCGCCACTTACATTTTCTTTCGACTATCAAATAAATAAATAATTTATTTGAATGAAATGACCCAGTTTGGAAAAAAAATTGGTGCTATAGATGGATTTAACATAGTGGTGTCTGCGCCAATAGCCTTGTGGGCAGCGCGCCGACATATGGTGCAATTGCGCTTTTCGTGTTTGAATCCTGCCTCGTGGACTTTTCCCTATCCCACCCCTCTCTATCTTTCCCAATAGCTTCCTGTCAAAATCTCCACTGTCCTATCCAGAAAATCTGCAGAAAAAAAAACAAAAAACAAAACAAAAAAAACTGTGTGTTTTTAAATATATATATTTTGATGGTCCCAAGTAAACACATTTCACCATAAATATAACCTCAGTCTTACAATATTTCCTCTTTGCTGTTGTTGTAGGAGCTGAGATATAATGAGCCTGTCGATTGCTTTGATAGTGGTGTGGATGGCCTCACCGCCGATACCAGTTCTCCCTCTCAGGTCTCCAGCTTTCTGGCTGTCCCCAACAGCATGCCTCAAACCCGCTCTCACTCTCTGTCACTGAATACCTGCAGCGGCTCTGCCGGTGCCCTTCATTTGGGTACTGATGTTTTGCGGCAAAACACCTACAAGAACTTCATGAGAGAGCTAAAGACTGGTCGGCCTCCAGCAGAAGGTGATCGAGAAGACTGGCGTGAGAGCTCCTCAGAGGAAATGGAGAACAATAGTCAAGAAATTCTCAGCTGTCTAGAACAGCTGGACTTGCTGTTTGAGAAAGAAAAGGGTGTAGTTAGACGGGCCGGATGGCTCTCCTTCAAGCCCTTGCTTACTGTACACAAAGACCGCAAATTAGAGCTAGTGGGCCGTCGAAAATGGAAGCAATTCTGGGTCACTCTAAAGGGTAAGTATGTCATGATTGCTATAACTACTGCTTATAACTTTACAGCGCCACTCACCTTTGTGCAGTAAGGACACACCATGACAAAGTGGCCAGTGATGACCAAATTATTATTATTTTTTTTCTTGCAGGCTGCACAATGCTGTTCTATGAGACCTATGGAAAAGCCTCTTCAGAGCCAGAGTCTCCATGCTATGCCTTGTTAGCAGAGGATGGTGTAGTCCAGGCAGTTCCTGAGCACCCCAAGAAAGAGAATGTGTTCTGCCTCAGTAACACCTATGGTGATGTTTACCTTTTTCAGGTCAGTTAAAAACCTTAGCTTACCAACAACATGGTTAATGGCCTGCTAACCATATAACGTGTTAAATCATATAACATGCTGTGTAGGTTAATTTATATTATAAAATTACTGATACTTTCAGTTGTTTTAACAAATGGTGTAGCATTTAACTTTTGTGTTGTTTGCAACCTAATTGGGAATACAATAGTGTGTTTTTGTTTGGCTGATGCTACTAACCATGAAATGAGAGAACAATATAAACTGTACTGTATAGTGTCAGTCCACTGAGTACCAGCCACTTGCTTGCTGTTGAGAAAATTACTGGTCCAGAAAACATGAAGTTATGTATGTATGTATTTAGGATAGTAGTGTAATCATTGACCTTTAGATGTTCTAAAGCCAATAAAATTTCTGGCTTAGTCAAGCAGACAATATCTATTTATTCCAAATTCTGATTAGTGCAGTGTGTCAAAATTTATTACTAAATAAAAAAACATTGCACACACTTTACTTGTCAATGATGTTTCTGCTGATATTAATGACCTTTGATATCAAGCATAAACATAAATTGATAGTTCACCCGAAAGTGAAAACTGTCATAATTTACTCACTTTCAAGTTGTTTCAAATGAATTATTCTATATGTATTCTTGTGCTGAACGCAAAAGAAGATATTTTAAAGGATGTGGGTAACCAAAAAGTTGCTGATCCCCATTGACTTCCATAGTGCCCCAAACCCCCCCGCCCCCCAAACCCTATAGATGTCAATGGGGAACTGCAACTGTGTGGTTACCCAAATTCTTCAAAATATCATCTTTTGTGATAAACAGAAGAAAGTTGACAGAAATGCCATGTTTAGGTGAACTGTCCCTTTAAATACATGAAATCTTTTTTGTAAACGAATATAAAGTGGGGTCCAAAAGTTTGAGGCATTGAAAGTCTAATTTAAACATGGGAATACATACATTTTTAGAATCTTAAAAAAAGGAAGGACAAACTAACGTTGTTATATAGAATGAAGTACTAAAAAAAAGACTGCACAGGATTTCTACGTTACTAATCAAACATACTTTTTAAAACAGTGACCATATTTATAATAACTATGTATAAAAGGTCACATTTCCTTCCTTGTGTTATTTTCCATTCTAGGCCTCCAACCAGACTGACCTAGAGAACTGGGTAACTGCCATTCATTCAGCTAGTGCATCTTTATTTGCAAAACGCTATGGGAAGGAGGACACACTGCGTTTGTTACGTGGACAGATCCGTGGTCTTCTCCAGAAGATCGACATGGACAGCAAGATGAGGAAAATGGCAGAGCTGCAGTTGTCCATCGTTGGTGACCCCAAAAACAGAAAGGCTATTGAAAATCAGGTAAGCAACAATTTGTCTGAAATGGGTATAATACTGCATGAAGTCCTTTTTTGTTTCAGTCACACATTGTTTGAATTTGAAAATTTGACTGAGCAGAGTAAGATAAAGACTGAATCTCTCAAAGACAATGAAGGTGCATCTGCACATGCAAACATTTGAACTTTAGTACTTTAAGTCATTACGTTTGAGGCTTTGTAGTGTGGTGTGTCTGTATTGACAAGTTTGAGAATGTACTAAGCTCTCCATTTTGCCTAAAACATTGGGATAAATCATTAAGGGCTTTGTCATGTTACCAGAAGGCATCTTAATCTTACCGCCACATACCGCTTTAGAGGTTGCATGACCCACATAGCTTAATTTGACCAATGGTATTAGTAGTTTTCCCACTGACTGATAACAATCAAGTTAATGCTTCATGGGAACCTCTGGAGCTGATGCAGAGGTCAAATGGGGGAGTTAGAGGGGTACCAGGCGCTGGATGAGAGATTTGATAAAGGGGAAAAGGTTAGAATTGTCTGAGAAACTGGGCAACTTTGAAGTCCTGTCCCCACAAATCAGTGCCAGCTGGGTAGTTTGAAGTCTCCACTGACCCCTCCTTCACCCTTCCTCCCTAACTGAATTATAATTGCGTTGAAGGCTGTTAAACATATGCCTTTTATAGAAGCAGGAAAAGTACAAGCAGGGTCAGAGAAACAAATTGAAGATAGATGTGTAGGACTGCACATTTAGAACCGCAATCAAAAAATGTTCCCGTCTAGAAGTAAACATTGATTATTTCACACGCATACCTCAGAAATTAAAATGGAATTCAGCCAGGCTCATATATGTAAATCTAATTTACTAGCATCACAAACAGATCCCTGTTACTGGATCAAATTTCCTGGCACACAATTAGAACAAATTTCTCAAACAGGCTTCAAAGACTCAGACAAGCCGGTGTGTTCCTAATAGGCTCTAAACTACAATGAACATGCCACTCTTTTTGTAGTAATGGGTGTATGTCAGTATCCAGTGTCACACTTCTAAAAGGCACTCCTGGGCTAGGGTAAGATTCCCATGAGATTCCCTAGGGTAAGATTCCCTCTGTACAGCCTCATTATACTTGTTTTAACGTTGTGAGGTTGACTTGGTAGAATTTAATAAAGCAAAAATCAAGAAACTTATTTACACAGTGTCTCTAAACTCATTAGAAACTGTATGAATGATGCTGAGAGCCCAAACCTAAGCATACAAACAATGCACAAAAGCAAATTCAATGCAATGGTAATATTTTTATCCTCTGTTATAAATTTAAATAATTTTATTTATTTCTCTTAAAAATAAGTGCAGAATATACAATAATAGTTTTCCCCATTAAAAAAACAAACAAACCCCGTCATTAGTGAAGACAAGCTTTTAATGAAGTAGTTCACTTCCAGAACAAAAATTTACAGATTTACAGATCTTTCTTTCTTCAGTCATAAAGAAAATATGTTTTTTTGAGGGAAAACATTTCAAGAATTTTCTCCATATAGAGGACTTCTATGGTGCCCGTGAGTTTGAACATCTAAAATGCAGTTTAAATGCAGCTTCAAATGGCTCTAAACGATCCCAGCCGAGGAAGAAAAGTCTTATCTAGAAAAACCTTTTCTCAAAAAGAAAAAAAATAAATGAATAAATAATTTTTAACCTCAAATACTTGCCTTGTCTAGCTCTGCCATGCACATGCGTACTTTGTGTAATCCGGGTCAATACAGTTAGTAGGGATGGGACAATACATTGATTCGTGGATCGATTCTGAGATCTTCCAAATGCATCGCCATTCTCTTTGGAATCGATTCTGAGCTCACTTGTGCGTTCGTCTGAGTCATGTAATTTTACCTTGGCTCAGAATGCTTTTATGATGCAAGATTATTGTAAACACAGCACACTGTGAACACCCTTGTAATTCGCTTCAAATTTTTCAAATTGTATAAATTATTATTTTAGGTTCAAGTCCATGTAAGGATTTGGAAACAAGCAGAGCACGGCTGTTTCTAAAGCAAGCAGTGCCATCTGCTGTTCAAAACTAAGCTCAGAATCGATTTGAGAAAGAATAGTGACGTGTTCGGAAAATCTCAAATCAATGCTGAATCATTTCTCGATTCGCGTTGCAACAGTTTATCGACCCATCCCTAAAAGTTAGGGTATGTCGAAAAACTCCCATCTCATTTTCTCAAGTACCGACCCAGTGTTTACAAAGTGAACATGCGAAGAAGTTCAAATACCCTTTACAAAAAAAGGTAAAACACCAATGTAGGATGATTTTGAAGTTGGAAGAGAAAATGAGATGGGAGTTTTTCGACCTACCCTAACTGTATTGACCCGTATTGTATTGATTACACAGACTACGCATGCATATCGCAGAGCTAGACAAGACAAACATTTAAGGTTAAAAAGTATATACTTTTTTTAATTTTTTTTTTTATTTTTATTTTTTTCCAGAAAATGACCGAATGTTTCACTAGATAAGACCCTTATTCTTCAGCTGGGATCATTTAGAGCCCTTTGAAGCTGCATTGGAACTATTTTTTTAATGATCAAACTCACGGGCACCATAGAAGTCCAATATATGGAGATAATTCCTGAAATGTTTTCCTCAAAAAACATAATTTCTTTATGACTGAAGAAAGAAAGGCATGAACATCTTGGATGACAAAGGGGGGAGTACATTATCTGTAAATTTTTGTTCTGGAAGTGAACTACTCATTTAAGCACAGCCTCAGAATGGTGCATTACAACAAAACAAAATAAACTCTGGTTGGTCACATTAAATGTCAGTCAAACAATCTCTTCCTGTTTAAGTGGTTGTTTCCTGGCTGCGGTGTTGACCAGACAAATGGTGTTTATTCAGATGCCTAGCTATATGAGACTAGAGTATTATAAAGTTTCATATACTGATATTGTTCATAGAGCTGTGAGTAACGACATGAATATGACTAATGACCAACGGCATGTTATTTTTACTTTCCTCATCTGTTTTGTCAAACAAGCAGAGAACTAAATCCAGTGGTTGCCCCTGTGTTTTTTATTACATATAATAATGGCAATTGGAGATTGCCTTCTCACATTTGAGAGCAATTACAGCCACAAAGATCATTTAGTCATGCTGTTTCTGCCACCATAGATTACAAATGATGATTGTGCTAAGCAGTAGTTTGTCACTTAGTGGATGAGATGCCCTTCCTCACCAACCTTTATTTATTTATTATTATTTTTTTTTAATTTGCGGACAGATCCAACAGTGGGAACAGAATCTTGAGCGTTTCAACATGGACCTTTTCCGCATGCGCTGCTACCTGGCCAGTTTGCAAGGTGGCGAGTTACCCAACCCCAAGAGCCTGTTAGCCACGGCCAGCCGCCCGACCAAAGCTGCACTAGCCCGTCTGGGAATCTTCTCTGTTTCCTCCTTCCATGCACTGGTTAGTATCAAAAGCTGTTGTAGAACACAATAAATATTTCTCATTCATTTTCTCCATGAGGATCTCAAAACATTAATGAATGAACAAAAACAAAAAATTATCAAGTTTTGTTTTTAATATAATTTGAAGACAAAGGTATTAAGCCCGAGAACTGCTTAGCAGTTAACTACTCATCCCATGCAATTTCTGTGATGGAATCAAAACAACAGTATAATTTAATACAATAATAATAATAATAATAATAAAATAAGATTGAAATACATTTGTTGTTTTATTGCAAAATGTTCACATATATAAGTTGACTGAGAATGTAGGGAGACTGACTTTCTTTCTTCTGACTGTCATTCGTGATGCTTCATGAAAGCAGGTGGTTGCTGCTTGAGCTCTTTTGGCATGATTCTCATTTCTATGGTAACAACAACACTGCCCACAGTCCTGATCCATCAATCAGAGAGAGGGAGTATAGTTGTTCACAGGGAATTCAGCTATTATACTCATTTTTTAAATGAAGTTGAAATCATTCCGACAGGTTTACTGTATATAATGTTATAAAAGATTAATTTCTTTAATGAAAATGAATTAGAATTTTGCTTTAGAAAGCTAACTGTTGTGCTGTATTTCTATCGACTTTCTCTCCTGAAATTACTATGAGAGGAAGCCATTTTATTTCCAAAAATGGAATACTTGCCTAGTTACCATTGCAGCCAATCTGTTTGTTGTCATACAGATCTGTTCCAGAGATGAAGCCACAATGCGAAAGCGTTGTCTGTCTCTGTCCCACCGAGGTCGCAGTAAGAAAGGGGTCTTTTCTTCCCTCAAGGGCCTGGATACTCTTACCAAGCGAGGTCATGAAAAAAAGCCTTCTGTTTCACAGGTATTACACCCACTCTGTCTGAACAGTCGTGACTGTGTGTCATAACACAAATGCTTGGAAAGTGCATTTACATATCAGTTTTTCTACCTTTTATGTTTTGAAACTCATGTGTCATGCTGGTGGGAAATTCTTCCCACAGGTGCAAATAACAGGACTTTGATAAATAAGGACTCTCTAAAGGTAGTAATTACAGAGCTGGCAGGATTAAAAATGTTGTTCGTTCTCCTTTCTCAGAAATGCATCAAGATAATAAGAGGGCTGTTTTCAGATGTAGAGTTTCATATCTGGTTACCAAGTGTAAAGCCTTGAGACATTGATGAAGCTGATGATGTTTCCTCCCTGTTGAGATGTTAATATACTGTGCTAATAATAGTGGTGAATTAGCAGTTAAGGAACTGCACTGGGCTGTTTGTTTAAATCTAAAGATGGTTGACCCATGAGCCGGAGAATTTTATAGATTTTCTGTCATGACCGTGCCCTTGAGCATGGCATTTAACACCAGGTTGTTGCAGAGGGACTTCCTCTACAATTACAGTACTGTGTATTGTTTGGAATAAAAAGTGGCAGCAAAGTAAGTCACTAATGCTTGTTTTGTTGAGCTTGCTGCACTGCTTTACCAGCCAGAAAACCATCTTAGTCTGTATAAAAAGTGAAGATCCCTCATTTTGTGTTTTTTATTTTGTCCCTGTTAAAAGGATTTCATTGATTTGAGCTGCTGTTCTTACAGTGGTCTTCCTCAGGTAAGGTATATTAGCTTTGTAGGCCACAGCTACTATAGCATGGCTCCTTGTAGACATATAAATGCCTCTTCGACCCTCTGTTGACCTGCACACAATAGCTATATTCCAGAATGATCCCACCTTATATTAAGTGTCATTAACTTCAATGTATTTAAGTCAAGGGAAAAAAAATTGAGTTGGGATATGGCTAAAGTTAGGGACATATTTGGGTGGTATAGTTAGGTTTAATTGTCTGTTAATAGGAAAGATTAGGGCCAACAATGTAATTACAAATGTATTTACAGAAATTAATTACAGCTGTAATTACATGCAGTTATTTATTTATATATATATATATATATATATATATATGATGTGTAAAATGTGTGTACACAATAAGTACATTGTATCAAATTAATCATTTAAATGTATGTACTTTAGACACTTAATATAAACTCTGTCCCAAAAACTAGTAAGCTGCCTACCTAGAAAACACTTTAAGTAACACTTTAAGGCATTGATTTTGGTTCACAGAATTGCATGTCCTACTCAGTTCCAGTATTGCAGTGAAATAAATTGAATTCAATTCAATTCAGTTAAAATATCTATTGAAAATAACTGAATAAAAAATGCAGTAGGAGTACGTTGGTGAATTAAACTGGCTCTACATTGACTCTACATTGCTCTCTGTAAATGGCTTGATTGACTTCATGTAATTTCCTGAAATATTTGTAAACATAACAACTGGAAGGATAATATTGCTGCAGCCTCTAGAAATCAGAATAATCTTATTATTAAGTATAATCTCAGACTTTATTCACACCACTAAAATGTTTTCTGGACATCCTCTACAAACTACCAGTTTTGTTCCCAGTACTCACTTTTAGCTTCTAACAATAGCTTCTGGGAAACTATCTTAAAAATTTAGCTTGCTAAACTTGATCATCTGTATGACTTGCATGCTTTTTTGGTTTGTGCTGTTTCTGGACATTATTCATGTGGAAAAATTTGTTTCACCACTAAAAAAAAAATGTCTCCAAATGATTTATGATGTTCATATGCGGTTAGGTTTTCAGTTTTAGAAATCAGCTGTCTGTGTAGATAGTAGATGGCATGACAATTCATAACCCCCTTCTTAAGTGATTGTCCTGGTTGTCCCAACTTTATTAATGCACATTCTCATGCATAAAGAACCCAGGGCCAGAAATTAACTGAAAAATGTTGCTGAAAGTAATAAAAATGCTGCAGATGTAATGACAAAAGGTCCCTTAATACATTTTGTTTTTATTAGTTTTATGTTAACATATTTCATAATATTTTATACAAGGCCTAAATAAAATAATTCAAAAGTAATAGTAATAATAATTAAAATGAAGTATTTGACATAAATGAACATGTTCTTATATATTTAGAAAAAAAAATACTGAAAATGAAATCCATGGGACAAATATTGGTCCTTAATAAAAAGTTAAATTGTTCATTTCTGTCACTAAGTAAATCCAGTAGTATCTTAAGTGGACGAAAGGTAAAAAAAAAAAATAAATAAAAGTCTCCAATCACTGACACTGAAGTTCCTGTCCCTTCCTGACATGTGTCATGTAATGGGAGATCCAGCCAGCTTGGCTAACGAGCCCCAATTTCATTTCACACCACAGAAGGCAGAGGTGTGGAGACAGACAGAGGGAGAAATGTATTATGAATTATTAAAAGCCATATGTGGTAAATTGCAGCCTGCTGTACTCTACCCCGCAGCGACGCACAGATGGATGGTATAAGAGCCCTATGCTAGTTGCTAAATATTAAACAGGCCAGCCTTTTGCTAAAGACACTGCAGTAGCCATCAAGTCATAGTGTCTCTTTTCACCTCTTTGTCTCTCACTGAGATTTGAAAAACATCAATCAGTCACATCAATTAAGCCTACTTTTGGTCTTGCTTTCACAAAGAAGCAAATTGTTAGTTCTTTGACAGTAATCCTGTTTAGCCTCTAAAATTGGGTCCCCAGTTACTAGGCCCTCCTATGCCATTAACACGTACAGTTTCTTCATAAGATTATTTAAAATAAATGCTTTTCTTTCTATTTATCCAGTAATTCTGGACATGAATGTATCTCTGTTTCTACAATAATATTTAGCAGCACATCTGTTTTCAACATTGGTTATAATTATAATTAGCACCAAATCAACATATTAAAATTAATTTAAATTCTAAATAATTTGACATTAAATTAAAACAAATTTAAATGGTATTGTACTGTGGTACAGCAGTGCTATTTTTATTACATTGTAATCAAATAAATGCAGTCTCTGTGAACATTCTTTTAAAAACATTACATTTAAAATGTAATGTTTTTACATCTTTGTAGAAATATAAGCACATCTCTCAATTCTGACTTCAGAGTTTATGTCTCGCAATTGTGAGGAAAAAAAGTCTGAATTGTTACTTTATAGCTCGCAATTCTGACTTTATAACTCACAATTGTAAGTTTAGATCTTATAATTCTGACTTTACGACATGCAATTGCAAGTTAATGTCTCGCAATTGCAAGTTAATGTCTCACAATTCCGTGAAAAAAGTCAGAATTGCGAGTTTGTATCATGCAATTCTGAGGGGAAAAAGGCTGAATTGTGAGATATTGAAAGTTGCAATTACCTTTTTTATTTTTTATTCAGTGGTGGAAATGGGCTTCCATAGATCTCATGTTCATAGTGAACTATGTTAATGTACTCCATCAAGATTTTTACATTTCCATTTTCTTCCATTTGTATAAAAATATGAAAACTAGTGCTGTAGAAAGATTAAAATAATTATGAACGAAGTAATGTAAATTCTAGTTCATGCATGCAGTTTATAATTTGTATACAAATTCAGTACAACTACACACATAGTTTATGATCTTTATTTACTGTATTTTCAATTTTTCTATTACTTTAGCCTGATAGATATTAATTTTGCTCTTGGTGTGAATAGACAATTTGTCTGTGCATCAATTTGTTTATTTGCATTATGCTTTGATGTGAAAATGCCTCAGTAAAGTTTCTCATTTCACATGCAAAGAGGTTGTTTACTTAGAAGTCTTAGAGGCAAGTCAAGAAAAAAATCTAGTCTGTTTCTAAGGCTCAAGCAGAGGATAAAAAAAGATGAGGAAAAATTAATATTATAAGTGGGCCTCAGGGAAAAATCTAAAAATGTTTAAAACCCTGACCATCCATGGCCATACAAAAGCAATCTGTCATAAGAAGGCTACACCAAAGTATAAATTAGAAATCAAAAGTCTTACATTAAACATTCAGCATGATTGTTCATCCTACTAACCAGTATAGTGCTCTTTACTTCCAGTGCTTCAAGTCTTGAAGCTTTTGTTTAAGATCAAAATAGATTCACTACAGGAAACTTGCTTGGCTGACGTTTTATATAGAAACAAAATGATAGTTTGTCCGCTGTAGTGTTTGTAACCATGGCTTTGTTCCGTCTGACAAAATATGACTAAGAGTTTTATGAGACTGCAATGATTTGTTTTTTCCCTCTTGTTTCAGGTCTTTGACACTGACGGTGAAGGGCATCTAAACACTATTCCTCATTGTAGTTTTGAGGTACGTTACTGTGTATTTACAGAATCCTTCCACTGGACAAAACTCAGGTTTACTTGGTTGCTTTTTAATAATAAATTTGTAAACCGAGATATTATACATATACAAATATATTTGTGTTGTCTTTTTGTTCATCATATGTGTATAAAAATAATTTATTGTGGCTGATAGATGCACACATTTTAATTGGTGGTGAGCTGCGATGCTGGTTTAGAACACGAGGAGAACTATTGTCTGATTTTGTTCCATTTTAAACAAGACTGTGGATTGAGTCACGTGTACAATTTGTGATTGCTTGTATTTCTCTGAAACACTGTCCATGGTTCACTGTGTGCCACTTCAGTGATACATGGAGACCAACACACCGATGTTGCTAAGAGACCATGTTAAAGGATAGCAGTCATTCTAGACAGCAAGAGCCTTTTCTTCATCATTCCATCTTTAGCATTCTGGGTGGAGGTTAGCTTCCATAAATGATTTTTCCCACTTTAGAGAGGAAAGTCTGAAGTCGAGGCTCTGCTGCTGAGAGCCACACACACTGAGGAACGTGTACTGGGCGGTTGCCCTTGGCTGCTCTGTTGGAAAGTTGACCGTTACGGAGTTAAATGAATGCACACTCATTCTACCGCTGGCCAGGGTTTCATTCACACCACTCGCTGGACAAACATAGGGTTATACAACTTGTCTTAGGTAACTCTGTTTCCCTAACTAAAAAGGCCATTACTTCATTGAGTTTAATGTGTGGACGGTCTGTACCTTTGGAGGTGGGACGTGACATGTTTTATCTGGTGTGTGTTACACAAGCATAAAATGATGCCACTATTCGTCATGATGTGAGTCATGGAACAAGTCCATGTCAAATGCTTTAGTTTTAAATAGTCAGTCTTTGAATTTGTTATACTTGTCTATAAGTCCCTTGGTTTCTAAAATGCTATAAATGTATATAGATCAGAGAATTCTATCAAATCTGCTATTAAATCAAATAAGGATATATAACAAAGTGTGTTATAAATAGGTAAGTAAGTAACCAGGGAATAAAGGTATTTTAAAAAAGTCTTTGCATTTCACCCGATTCAAAATTTTTGGTCTTTGTCATCCTCCTTCTCGTTTTTCTTTCACAGCGGTTAGGTAGTTTGGCTAATGTTTACTCAATCGTGCCACCTGAAGGCAGCCGATGGGATTGCAGCCAGGGAAACACAACGTGCATCTATATGCCGAATTACCAGACTGTTACTGTTCTTCTGAAAACTCATCACACCGTCACGGATGTCTTGACTGAGACCTGCAGGGTAAGATTAGTGAATTCAAAAAATCCACCTCTTCATTTTAAAGAGTCAGCAGAGTGTTCCGACTAATTGCCTTGATTTACCAACACACCCATTTTGATTTGTCAGCTGTTACATTGTTTCTGATCATTTGACACCTGTACCTGTTATGTCTGAATCAGCACAGACGCAAACACATCATTGTGTTTGTATATGGTAGCCTACTTCACTCCTGTGATTACCCGAGGCTATCGGTGACATTATAATAGACCATATCTAGAGAAATTCTTTAATAGATGACATCATGCCCTCTGCTTGACAGCTGTGTTAGTCTGAGTCTATGAGACTCCTCAGCACCTGGCTTTTCTCACACAAATTAATTTGACATTATTTGTTTTTATGTTTTTGAAAAAGTGTCTAATGCTCAATAAGGCTGGATTTATTTGATCAAAAAATACAATAATATAGTACATATTATGAAATATTATTGCAGTTTAAAATAACTCGATTTTAATATTTTGGTTAATTTATTCCAGCAATGGGAAAGCTCATCAGTATTACAGTTCTTCAGAAATCATTCTTATATGCTGTGATGCTCAAGAAACATGTTGAGAATAGTTGTTCTGCTTAATGTTTTTTTTAAAACATAAATAGATGTAAATAGATTTTTGTTACAGTGTAATATATTTACTGCCAATTTTGATCATTTTAATGTGTCCTTGCTAAACAAGTATTACTTGTAAATAAATAAATAAAAAACTGACACCATTCTTGCACCCATTCATTGATATTTTAGTGACTGACCACTGTCAAGTTTATGGTGAAGGAAAAAAAGTAATGAAAAATCATGAAAAGCAATTCTCATAGCTCCAGAAACATAGCTGGAAAAGAACCACAATATAGAACTGTCAGCAAAGATTTTTGCATATAACAAATAATTCACCCAAACAAATATTCTTACACCATTTGCTAACTCTTATGTTGTTCCACACCAAAAAACCTTTCTTTTGTGAAATACAAAAGTATTTTCACGTCACATTTTCACATTGCTCCTTTCTTATACAGTTGAGGTTGCATCCCCCTTTCAGAATCTGCAAAATGTTCATTATTTTACCAAAATAAGTGGGATCATACAAAATGCATGTTATTATTTACTTAGTACTGACCTGAATAAGAGATTTCACATAAACAATGTTTACATATAGTCCACAAGAGAAAATAATAGCTGAAATATCCATCTTTTCACACTGAGGATAACTGAGAGACTCATATGCACCTATTACGGAAGGTTCAAATGCTCACTGATCCTTCAGAAGAAAAAATAATGATTTAAGAGCTGGGGAGTGACAACTTTTTGAATCTGAACAAAAAGTTTTCACCCACTGGTACACCTTCTGTAATAGTTGCATATAAGTCTCTCAGTTGTCCTCACTATGAAAAGATGGATCTGAAAATCATAGTCATTGTTGGAAAGGGTTCAAATACACAAAAATGCTGGAAAACCAATTTTTCTGGAGAACAGCAGGCAGTTTAACCGTTCAAGACAAACAAGGGATTATCACTACAATTATCACTAAAAAAAAAAAAAAAAAAAAAGCTGTGGATCATTCAGGTAACAACACAGTATTAAGAATCAAGGGAATGTAAACTCATTTTATAAATTCAACTATTATTTTCTCTTGTGGGCTATATGTAAGCATCTTTTATGTGAAATATCTTAATCAGGTCAGTACTAAATAAACAATAACATGCATTTTGTATGACCCCTCTTATTTTGGTACAATAATTAATATTTTGCAAATTTCTGAAAGGGGGATGTAAACTTTTGACCTCAACTGTAACCAAAACATGCATTAACATGCATTTCAGCACTATAATCCAACTCTTCTGACGTCATACAGTATAGTTTTTATTCACCGAAAATGTGCCCTTCATTGTAGTTCTTACTCTTCTATGTGTTAGTTACATGACTATTCAGTATCATTATCAAACTTGGTAGCACCATGTTTTGATGCTCTACATTTTATTTTTTGTATGTGGAAAGAGTTGCATCTTAAAAAAAGATTTCCTTCTCTTAGCTCATGGGCCTGGACCCTAGCCTTCACTGTTTAAGGCTGAGAAGATGTGTAGAAGACAGGATGGAGGTATCAGTGCCATCAGCTGATGAGCTCCTGCAGAACTTGGTAAGATATTGCTAATGGCAAAGCTTTATCACAGCCCGGTTTATAAAAAGCAGAGTTGTTGAACTGCATGATTGTGCACTTATCCGCACTTCTGTCTCACCCTAGTCATATGACGAATTGGAAGTCAGCCAGCTGAATGTCTTCACTCTGCACATGTCTAGACCTAGTCTAACTGGAGACTTTGGTAAGCAAGTCACTGCAGAGGGGAAATTTAAGTGGCTGTTTTTAAACTCATGGGGACTGATGGCACGTTATGATGTATTATGATAGTTTTTTGTTTTTGTTTTTTTTTTGTCCTCAAGGCTTTGCTCTTACAGGCTATGTAGACAACCTGAATAACAGCCGTATCATTGTCAGTGAAGTTCTCCCTGATGGGCTTGCTTTCAGCGAAGGTACTTTTGCTTGTGAAGTTATAGCTTTTATCTCTGAGGATATGTAGATTATGCTTATATGTGTTAGAAACACCTTTCTGATATTTGAACAAAGACCAAAAGATTTTTTGTGTTTTCACATATTGTCTTTTGAAGGGTACTATAACCTTTGTTTCCTTCACTCCTGCTGTTTTACATAACTGATAGGTCTGAGGCCCGGTGATGAGATCATGGTTTTAAATGGTTGTGAGGTGTCTTCTCTGGACCTGGCTCTGATACAGACTTTATTCAACGATCAGACTCTGCAACTAACTGTGAAACGTCATCCACCCTTCATTCAGCACAACACAGATACAGCAAATACACAGTCTCTGCGCAGAGATAACCTCCAAAACCACCAAAGAGCCAAGTCCTCAACAGGTACTGAAGACACACATTTACACATGAATGAATCATGTGACCTTGGACCACAAAACCAGCCATAAGTAGCATGGATATATTTGTAGCAATAGCCAACAATACATTGTTTGGGTCAAAATTATCAATTTTTCTTTTATGCCAAAAATCATTAAGTATCATTAAGGATATTAAGTAAAGATCATGTTCCATGAACATATTTTGCTAAGAGCTTTGTTTGGACAACTTTAAAGGCGATTTTCTCAATATTTTGATTTTTTTTTTTTTTTTTTTTTTTTGCACCCTCAGATTTCAAATTTCAAATTGTATCTTGGCCAAATATTGTCCTATTCTAACAAACCATGCATCACTGGAGATCTTATTTATTCAGCTTTCAGATGATGTATAAATCTCAAAACTGGTCTCTTATGACTGGTCCCATTTTGTGGTCCCAGGTCACATTTCAAAACAAAGGTCAATTAGGTAGTTTGCACACGCTGAATGTTCTCATCCAGGCTCACAGTCCATGGAGCGTACACACTCGCTCAACTGTGCAATAGACAGACTGGAATGCATGCAATGAAGTATACCCAGGCCTTAAGGTTACTCCATGACCTTCAAATCAATTTTGAAGACCAGTTAGGGCTTCATCAGACTCACTGCTTGCAAAGTGAGATGCACCTCAACCCAGTTTGGTTTTTTGGATGTGCACTCCTTTTTGCATTTCTTTAACCTACAGTGCATAAACATAGATTTTGAATTAGGTTCATGGTTAGTGCTAAGTTATATAAAATTCAGTGTTTCCAACATCACTAAGCCCTCTCTTTCACCTCCACACAAACATCTGTCATAGAGATCACTTTTCATGATTCAGTCAATTCTGAATAGTTAATGTCAAGTCCTGAATTCCACCTTCCATTTTGATTCAGACATACATCACATTTAAGAAACAAATCATATGATTGCGTTTTTAAAAACAAGTTTCTAAGAAAATGCAGTTGGTTAACCACTTTCTAACTTACATAATCAGCCAAGTTCACTAATTTCAAGCTTATAAGTCAGTTGACTGCTTGTATAGTTCTGTGCTGCTCTTTTTTATGTAGTTGAAATTACGGAAATAGAGACACACAGCAAACACATTAGACACCAACGTTTCTCACCTGCATGACAGCTGGTGAGAAAGAGAGTATCACTTTCTTGCTGACGTTATACTTCTTTTTAACATGATGTGGTCTGTTGACACTCTGTTACTATTGCATTCTCTCTGCTCAGGTGCACAGTGTGGCACTAAAACTAACATGTTGCAAAACTGATGATTTTAATATCATTTTAAAGTATGAGAAATTGTATTTGATCCTGGTTTGTCATCTCTGTAGTGCTGCAGTGTTGAATATCAGATGATATCTGTTTCTAAATATAAAGCAGTTGATGTAGCAGTTTTTTTTTTAATTGAGCATGGCCTAAATATACTGTATCTTTGACAACTTTCTGTTCACTTGTTATGCATTTATAGTTTATAGTCAATGTTGAAGACATTTGACACTTGTCACACCTCATTTGTAAACTTCCTGCCCAAATTTCCTTCCCCTGACTTCCTCAAATTGGACTGTTGTCTGTAACGTCTCAGTCATTTATGAAAGAGATAAACAGCAGTCTATGTACTGTGAGCAGGACCATTGTTTCGTGCTGGTTTTGAACCCTGGCTGCTTTTGCCGTTGCATGGTAGGTGTCTGACAGAATGAACATTACAGCACATTTATTGCTACATTTAATTATTCTTTTGTGATATCAGTGATTATTTGTTCTGAATTACAGAATATGTTTCATGAGCAGTGAGAATCTTTGTTTTCATGTAAGCACTGGTTACTTGAGAGTTTTGTAAGTCAGGTTTATATATATATATATATATATATATATATATATATATATATATATATATATATATATATATATATATATATATATATATATATATATATATATATGTATATATATGTATATATATATGTATGTATATATATATATGTATATATATATATATATATATATATCCACTTTATATTAAGTGGCTTAACTACTAATTAAGTTAATATTAAGTGCTAACCCCTAAGCACTTACATGTTAAGCATTTGATGCAATGTTTACGTTCTGAAAAATGTATTGCCATGTTTTGGTCAAAAGTGTAAATGCATTTTGCAATTATGTGCAGATATTTTAAATGCAAGTACAATGTAACAGCATTACATATATTATTAATATTTTAAGTAGTTAAATACACATACTAAAATGTGAGTCTAAGGTAATGCATTGCAGTATATGTATAAATATTTAGCTGTATATATCTTTCTTTTCTTATTACTGGTTCATGTCCAGTTCAGATTACTTCTGTAGTATCTGCTGATTTTTCTATATTATTGATTATACAAAATCAAGCAAGATGTTTCACTTGGAAATCCGTGACGGATAAATGACCTTTGAGTAACACAGAACTGTAAGACGCTTCAGTGTGATTGTTAAAAATCCACAACAAAGGCTAAAAATGAAGACCCTTGCATCAGTCGTTTAGCATTTCTTGGCAGCTCTTCAAGTACCAAACCTGTCAAACCAAGATAGTTCAGGCACTAAGTTGAGACATTTCGTTTGTTTCAAGGAACCACATTTTAAAACGCTATCTTATTTCTATCAAACCACCCTAGTACACAAGGGAATATGTTTACTTAATATGTTGGATTGTGAAGTATGGGGTGTGCATACCAGAAAATGAATTTTTAAATCGGAGGTGTAAAAAATTACTAATTTGTAATTGTGTAATTTGTACATGTAAGTACTGAGTAATATTAATGGACTACATGTACTACTATATGGTTAGGGTTAGAATGGAGTTTGGATTAGGGTTAGTTGCATGGAATTATGCATAATTTATTGTTATTAATAAAGTCAGTAAATGTAACATGTAAAATGGACATCGTAAAATAAAGTGTTACAAAAACTTGCAGTGGAGCTGTTAAAATTATATTATCAAGGACCTTTATACAGTAAGTGCCATTGTAAAGACTTTTTTATTTTTATCACATAAAAAGAAAAGTAAGAAAAGGAGGGGGGCAGTTGGGACAAGGTGTACACCAATAAAACTAGTCAGATTTAAAACAAGTTGATTGCTGTCATAATAGCTGCAATGTCTCGTTGCGTAAAACTTTGAATACAACCATGTTCAGTATTCATGCTCAGTAGTGTCTGTAGTCTGCACTTGGTTATAGGGGCTTCAAACCAATATGTACAATGTGTGGTTGAGATCCTTCATGAAATTGATGCTTCAGACTGCAAGCCAAACCACTTAACTACTGCATCATGTCACACAATGCATCATGGGTTGCTCATGATACAGGAGGCTGAAAAAAGAAATGGGAATAATCTTTAGAATAAAGAGGCATATCAGCACACTTGTCAAGAACAAAGGTATAGTTTCTCTTTGTAATTTTTTAACACAAAAACGTAGTTAGTTACTTACGATTTTGATAGTTTAGTTGATAAAGACGCTTTAGCTTAGGTCACACTGACAAACTGCCTGTGCTTGAGTACATCTTAATTGTAGTATGGATAATAGCTTATAAATAAATATGATAAATGTATCTATGTTTTTTTTATATTCAGGGCTTTCATTAGATGTATCTAAAAACATGATCTCTATATTTTCTGTAACAAGTGCTTTTACACACTCACAGCAAAAGAGAAAGAGTACATACATTGGTTTTCCTGTGTAGTAGTTCGCAGTAAGCCTCTGTTCCTGTCATTGAAACCACCCTTCGAACTTCGTTTAGCAACATAGTGTGCAACCATGGTAAAGCAACAACTTGCATAATCATCAAGAATATGAAGCATCAAGAAGTTAAAACATGATAGAAATTATATGTGGTTGTACATATGGTGTAATATAAAATGGTTGAAGATTGTAGTCGCCACATTTAGGGCCAAAATAATTAAAATGCAGGAATATGAATATATATTTACTTATTAAGCTAGTCTTAGAGAAAGCATTGGCAAGCTTTTTGAAATTCATGTTTGTATTTTGATAATCACTGAGCTTTATTAACAAAATTGTGAAATTTCATTCATGTAGTATTTTCCATTTGGTGTGATTGGCCTGTATTGGCATTTGTCTCAGAACTTGCACTTCCCCAACTTATTAGCCAGTGTCAGATGTGTTTAGTGTGTACAGTTCATTGAAGCTGCTGGGTGAGCACTATTGAGGTGTCTGCTTCTGCAATGCACTTAGCCTCCTGTTGTTGTGCATCTGGGCCATTCACTGCTCTGTCCTGGTTAGATTTATTTTGCTTTCTTCTTTCAGGACAGTAGTATGTGGACAGTCCTCTGAAAAACAATAGTTTTATTAGTTGCTAGAAGCAACTAATGTTTTCACAGTAATTTAGTGTAATGGCTGCTGAAAATTAGGCTTTTCCATCACACATTTTTAACATAGAACATTTTTTATTTAAATTTAATTAAATTTCAATTTCAATATATATAAAAAATTAAAACAAACATCACACTGTTTCACACAATGCATTTGTGTAACTGCTGCACTATTGTTGCAGGAACTTCTGTTTGTCTGTGGAGGCGCTGTATTGCCAGATATGTTGAAGCCATTAGAAAGTGATTTTAGGTAACTGCACAGAAGTGAGAAAAGCACTATACAATTATTACTGACACAATCTTTTCTGCATAATTTTCACCAAAAAATGTGACATGTTTGACATTACCAAAAGGCACTAGCAAAGAGATCCCATGTAGTCTCATAATTGTTTTGAGGGAGAGAGTTATGGCCCAGGTTCTTCTTTTGGTTAAAGCATCACATTTCACCCCCATTGTGATTCACTCCACATAGTACATTTTCTGCCAATTCAAACTCTGAAAGTGGTAAATTGAATATGGTATTTTAGTTACCAAATTTCTACAGTTCTAATACAGTAGTGCATACACTTTTAGTATTAGCATCTTTACTTGTATGTGTGACCTATTGCATAAAGATTTCTTTCTCCTCAGATGTGTCCTGTGTGGCAGGCTTGGCTGTAAATGATGGTCTTCAGAATCCATACCACAACCATCGAACAGTTCAGTACAGTAAGGTAAAGTATAATCTGATTTTTCAATCCCACAAATGCTGATGGCATTTTGAAATGCAGTTTTGCCTTTAACGGCTAGTATGTAGACTGAATTCAGTGTCTGGTTTGTTTTATGGATTCACAGTGTACACATTTGTGTGCTTGTCATTTTGTGAGGTCCTTTTGCATTGTGAGGTGCTCACAAATGTCCTCACGATGAAAACACATCAACAAACATGCTAAATAATGTTTTAATATTTAAAAGTTCAAGTTTTAGGGGGTAAAATTATTATGAATCAGTACAATTAGCATAATATACAACAATAGAAGCCCATGAAAAAATCCCCACAAAGACAGAGTGAGTGTATTTTGAGCAGCAGCTGCATTGTCAAAGCTTGTCTGCCAGTGTTCGTTATCACTTAGTAATTAGCCTCTTCATGGATATTTGGCCTTCACACTGCTTGCTTATTACTGTCACCAGCACAAGAGCTTTTATTTATGCTGAAGGCTAAACACACAAAAACGTACGAGTTACAAAAAAAAAACTCATATTGATCTTGATTAATCCTCACATGCTGTGCTGAAGAATGTCATAGGCCTCTCAGAGATGCATGTATGTTTTTGTGTACAGACAGTGCTTTAACACTGCACATGAGTTCTCCTTGAATTCCACCACTTCTGTTCATCCATCTCAGTGACCAGGGCCATTTGTATATTATTTTAATACAGATGATTTTAATACACTGGTTTAATACAGCTAATTGTAATGTGATTTTAATACATTTCTCTTAAATCTGGACAAATTATTACAAAATGTATATATTAGGTGTCATTTCTTTAATTATATTGTCTATAACTATCATACTCAAAACTTTTGATACTTCTAAGAAAGAATGTTATTTTTCACATGTGTAACAAGAAGTCCCTAGACAAGAAGAAACAAGTGTTTGTCGGCTAGTTTACAAAAATTTATAATAAATTCTACAGCGCTGCATCTATCAAACATCACCCCCCCACACACACAACCTCCTGTAATTCACACCTTACCAACATTTTTTTTCACAGAAAAATTTTATCACCTCATATTTCTCAATTCTTAGTTTTAACAACTCTGCAGCTGAGTTGCTGCAACAGAAGCGGCTGATTAGATGATTACATAACAGGCAGGTATCGAGGTGTACCTTATAAAGTGGTTGCTGAGCATGTTGAAAATGTATGTGCGCATGGATTATTTTGGTGTTTGCTTTATAGATGAGCTCTACAAAGTTGTATGTGGAATCCTGGTTTCAGAAGTCCCTTGCGTTTGTTTATGTTTTCATAAGATGGGTTGCTTGATTTTAAATGTGAAGTGTCCCATGAAGATTTCTTTAATGTCTGCTTGTTTCTTAAGCTGAGCACAGTAAACAAGAGGTCTCCCCATCTATAGAGATTTATTTTTCTTTGAGTTGCAAGCTGCTCCACTCTTGATGTGCAAATGTATTAATCAAAGGCTCATGTTGATGAGTTGCACTGCTCATTGCTTATTGCCTTCCCACACCAGAATACAGAACAGTGGAAAACACTGAAAAATGTGTTTTAAAATGGTCATAAAGTGTTTTCGCTCCAGTTTTCAAATTTTGAGTCCAAATTCATGTGGACGGTGGAACTTTTGGGTACATTTCTGTTCTAGTGGAATGCAGCACTGCGTGTTATGATGTGATTTTTATATATTACGCATTGTGGCGTGTCTTACTGATTTCATGTTAATGAAGTCTCCTCTTTTGCAAAGCTTTTTTTGCTTGTGGCTGTGAGAAACTTCAGTTGTCATTCTATAATTGATCTGCAGAGGAGTTGGATTGGAAGGGGGGGGGGGGATCCTTTTTATTGTTTGCAGATGAACAACTGTGAGTCCCTATGCACTTAGCAGTTCATAATACTTCTGTATCTGGGTCTGTTTGCACTTGAATATATGAATTGCTGATCTCATGCATCATCAGCTAACAGACAGAGAGCCAAATGTGGAACTGTTATCAGAGTCCACCGAAAACAAATGTCTTTCCTAGCTTTGTAATCAAGTTTACATATTGACATTTTGTAAATTGTTTTGAACATGATACAGCTGCTATCACATGACCCTAGATTAGTACCTCTATTAGGGTTGAAGAGAATGTCATTTCTAAGATTGAAATATGTCAGTATCAGAGATAAACTGTAGTCTGTTTGCTAGCACTTTCCAAACTTCTTCAACTTTTTGACCTATTGAATTTTGAGTGTTATCTGTCTGGAAAATGACACTTCATTTCCACCGTGCTGAAAACACAATAGAACCATCACAGAAAATTCTAATGGTTTCCAATACAAATACTATTACAAACATTACAAACCATCCACTTCCAAAACAAAGATTCGCATATAATGTACTCACCCCCTTGTCATCCAAGATGTTCATGTCTTTCTTTCATCAGTCGTAAAGATATTATGTTTTTTGAGGAAAACATTTCTGCATTTTTCTTCAAATAATGGACTGGTGTGGTGCCCCGATTTTGAACTTCCAAAAGACAGTTTAAATGCAGCTTCAAACGATCTAGAGAAACGATTGGTTATTTTCATTAAAAAAAAAAAAAAAAAAAAAAATCCAATCGTATTTTCTTCCTCAACTTCAAAAATCATTTCAAAATCATCCTACATCGCTGCAGAAGTACTGACCCAGTCTTTGCAACATGAACATGCAAAGAAGATGAAACACCCGTAAACTGGGGTGAGTAAATTATTTGTAAATTGTTGTTCTGGAAGTGGAGTTCTTATTTAACCATTAAAGCCATTAAAAAATGGTTTTCTGTAGTGTGTTTTAGGACATATTCTATTACGATTTATTGGTTTTAACAAGCCACCAATAGAAGGTGACCAGTTACCAGAAGAGACCAACAGGGTCCATTACAGTTTCCATTAAAACCAGTACAAGTCCCATTATAACCAGTAAAACCATTACGAATTTTGTGATGGCGTCTATTGTTTTTTTTTTTTTGTTTGTTTTTTTTTTTTTTTTTTTTTTTTTGGTGCTGTTCTCTCAATTGTTCCTGTTTCCTATAGATTATGTTACTGTGTCTTCATCTGCTATAGATGAATGAGAAAATGAACCTTATTTATGAGCAAAGGGTCTGTAGTTTCTAGGGAGGCTCTTTAATATCAAGCTGTGAACTAGCTCAGCTTTTAAGTTTAATTCATTAGCAGAAATGATTTAACAAGACATGCTTGAAGTTGAAAAGTCTTGATCATTTCAAAAATATATCTTTGGCTGCAAAAACTTACACACATAGCCAAGCAAAGTGTTCTCAAAAGCCAGTTTGGGAGCTACCCCATAATTTCTAACTACATCAGTGTTTACTATTGAACTAGGGGGATGGGAGTGACTAAGCCAGTCAGTCAGCATATGGCTGTGCGCTGCCTAATAATCTGGGCTTATTAAACAGTCCTGTACACAGCCAGAGAACGGAAAGAGATCCGTAGAACAAGAACAGCTAACACTACGTGCATTGCCCATGGGACGGGGTCAGCTCCAATGGCAGAGCAGACCAAACGGGATGCCAGGCCATGCATCTACCTCACCTCGCTCATTGAGCTCTGTCTCTGTGAGCATTCGCCGGTCGAGGTTTTCTGTTCCTTCCTTGCTATGTGCTATTTCTGGCCCGACTGTGTCAAGGAAGGCAAGGATATCTTCCTTAACTCAACTCTTCTCACTCTTCATCGGCTGCTCCAGAACAGGCTGGCCCGACTGCTGGAGGATATTGCTGCCTGCATGGCCTGCCAGAATGCTGCCGAAAGTTCTGCTTTCATGGTACCAAATGTTCTTGTATTTATAGGATGGGGGATTGAATCCTATTCAGTTTTTACCAAATAATTTCTGCCTTTATGTGGATATTACAAACTGGTTTCTAACAATGTTGGTTGAATTGGTGTTGATATCTGAGGAGTCCACTTAAGAATGAACATCACTTAATTAACATCGAGTTAGCATCACTTTTTGATTTGTGCTGTAATTGGGCACATTATTTTGACATTTTGGGCTTCATTATTTAAGCTTGCTTAAAAAGCTCAGTGGATGATCAAGAATAATAATAGATTAAAATGTGCACTAGAGCTTAAACTGCAAGTGCTGTTTGGATTGCCTGGCTATCCACGTCGATTTATGTGTGTGTGTCTTTATTTATCGGGCTTTAAAAAGAAGATGGCTACATGGCACAATTGCTGTAACCTCAGAGATGAATCACAGTCTGTCAGAGCTCTACTACAGTGTGACAGGACATTTTCCTCTGAGCAATGGCCAATGCTTTCTCCGGGACATTACATCCTCTTGGCTTCCCATACGTTTTTAATTTTATTATGTTGTATGAGCAGCACTCTGTGCAAGAACTTGTTAGTCTGGGTTTCCAGGAATTAACACAGTATGTCCGAATTTAAGTGCTGCGATAGTTACTCGCTGTTTGTTGGTGGTGACTTTTGGAAGAGGGGAGTTAGCATTAGTTTCACACCTTACCCACAGAATATGCCAAATGAGGATAATCCTTTTCTTGGCAGACATACAAGACCCATAATCCTTCTGCCTCCCACAGTCCCTCTCTGGTGACCTTAGAGAAATCACCACTGTTTGTTTTTTGTTACTGCTTCATTCACCTAATAAAGTGGCAGAACTTCAAACTGCTCGGAGATTGTATTCGTAGGATTTCCTTTTGTTACACAGACACTTTTCTTGTGCAAGTCGCTTTGGGTAGTGTTGGTTTAGTGAGTCTAATATCATGTTTTACAGTTCTAAACATGCTTTATTGCACAACTAGCCTTTAAGGATCCTTCAAGCAGGGTACATTAACAGTCACCAAGTGCTATATGTGAATTAAAAAAGAGTGTAAATTCAACAATACAACGTCCTTGTTCACACAAAGCAATAGAAATTACACAAACTATTGGTACCAAGCCAAGATTAATCATTCTTCCCCCAAGATAATTGTATTGTCCAACATAATCTCATGAGTATTCATGTGTACACTACCAGTTACAAGTTTTTAAACAGTAAGATTTGTATAGTCTCTTCTGCTCACCAAGCCTGCATTTATTTGATCCAAAGTACAGCAAAAACAGTACAATTTTGAAATATTTTTACTATTTAAAATAACTGTTTTCTATTTGAATATATTTAATATAAATTATATGAATGTAATTTATTCCTGTGATTTCAAAGCAGAATTCTAAGCATCAATACTCTAGTCACATGATCCTTCAGAAATCATTCTGATTTTCTGATTTGCTGCTCAAAAACATTTATTATTATTATTATTATTATTATTATTATTATTTTATTTATTATGATTATTGTTGTTATTATTATTATTATTATTATTATTATTATTATGATGATGATGTTAAAAATTTTGGATTTTGTTTTTCAGGTTTCTTTGATGAATAGAAAGTTCAAAAAACATCATTTATCTGAAATAGAAATCTTTTGTAACATTATAAATGTCTTTATCATCACTTTTGATCAGTTTAAATCAGTTTAAAAAATAAAACTATTAATTTTGTATAATTTCTTTCTGAAAAATTAAAAATAAAACATATTGACTCAAAGCTTTTGAATGGTATGGTGTACAATGTTACAATTTCATGTTTTATTTCAAATGCTGATCTTCGGATCTTTCTGTTCATCAATGAATCCTGAAAAAAATTACCCTGTAAAATTATTGTTAAACTGTTTTAAATATTGATAATAATAATAATAATAATAATATTGTTTCTTAAACAGCAAATCAGCATATTAGAATGATTTCTGAAGGTAATGTGAAACTAAAGGCTGGAGTAATGATGCTGAAAATGTAGCTTTGATCACAGGAATGAAGCAGTTGTTCAGATATTTCATAATATTACTACTTTTGCTGTATCTTGGATCAAATAAAGGCAGGCTTGGTGAAAAGAAGAGAATTCTTTGAAAAACATTACAAATCTTACCGTTCAAAAACCTTTGACTGGTAGTGTGTTTTAAGTGTGGTTCTTTACTTACATTTGCATAGACACTGAAACATACAAATTGTACATATTGACAACATTTAAAAATTAAATTATTTGTGTGTGAATAACTTCTCTGACATATAAATGAATCTATGTGAATATTGAAATTGTGGCATTAACATTTTGATTATCAGTTATCATATCAATGGCATTACGTTTTCAATTGTATTTATTAAACGCAATTCACTTAATATGAAATGATAATAATCGGATCTGTGAGACTTTGGCTGCCATCTTGTTTTGTATTACATAATGTTTATTAACACTTCACTTTAAAACCTTAAAATGAATAACATTTCTAGAATCATTTATTACAATCGTTCATTATTATTATAATCCTTCATTACTTATGTAATGTTTATTTAGTTTGCTGTGGTACACAAAATGGCATTCTCTCATAAAATACACAGAAACATCCTTTCATTATGCCCAAATATGTTTCAGCATCAGTTAAAACATACAAAAATGCATGCTTTGTACCTGTAAATGTTATGTACTGATACCTACGTATAAACAATGAAACCAAACTGTATTGTTTTATATCCTGCTTTGCACTTTTAGGGGTGAAGAGAGAAACAGGAAAACTGACTGGGGAAACTCGGGAAAATTATAAAATCTGGTACAAATGCACTGTGTGACAAGTGATGTCTGAAATTTTACTTGAAAAAATATTTACTTTTTAAATCAGTTTTGAGGAAGAAACAATGAATCAGTATTTTCTTGTATAACATACTACAATAATCTTTGTTTTATTTACTTTTACAGTGTATGAAGGTATCTGGTTTACAGTGTTGTTCTACTTTACCACAGTAAAGGATGTGCATATCAGGATTAATATAAACACAATTATAAATATATTGCCTGCAAAAAAACTAAACAAACAAACAAAAGACCTAAGATCTAAAGGCCTGACTGGCAGGTTTGTTTGGTGCATGTTCGATGTGTTGTTCAGATCCTGCCAAGGTTTAGTGTTACACGACCTGTATTTGAAATAAACAACACTCTGAGAGCCCTCTCTGATTACTAACCATGGGCAGCTGACTGGTTTATTTTGTCAACTGTGCAGAACCAGACATCAGATGTAATGTTGTTTACTTAAATACGTTTTCACATTAATACTTCTAAGATTAGAATATTTGCCTGAATGCTGTGTGGTAGCCCAGAGCAAAAGCATTAGGAGAGTTCAGCCTTGAAGTTTATAAAAAAGTTCAGACTATTTTGAGACTGTTTGAAAAGCAGATCTATTTAAATCAAATAAAATTGTTGTTTTTTCCTTCTTCTCTGTTACTGTGTAGTTCTGGTTGATATTTTCAGGCAATTCTCTGTCTAGTATGTGTAATGTTAGCCTTAGTGTTCACAGGCCATCCAGAAAGGTTTCCATTGTGTTGATGTTAGTGAAAGGCCAGGCTACTGGTAGTGTTTGCAAACTGTCTGAGCACTTTATTATGCTCTCTGGAAACTGCAGCGGGGTCATGCGAGCCAGCAATTGATATGCAGATTTCAGTGAGCAGCAGCAGTTTCAGGTCTAGAGTCTATGCGCACGAAACCTGCTAGTGATTGATTTTTAGATCCTGTCAGAAGTCCCTAAGCTTGACAAAGATTCTGTAACTGGCCTAACAGTCAGGATTTTGGAAATCCTTGTGGTGGAAAACCGTTGACCGTTGATAAAACGGTTGGAAGAGGGAGACGTGTCATGAGTTAAAGTGGAGCCAGAATGTCAGTGTGACTAAACCAGAGCTGAAGAGTAACTCAACAAACATGCCAACTTTCAGGGTGGGCAAGATTAGAAGGAAAGGTTGTTCTCTGGCCAGTCGGACCAAGTACCATGTCATAGCTTCCTGGAGGATACTTTATAGACTGCTTTTCATGGTGAGTGTATTTATAAGTCAGAAAAAGTGGATGGAGACAAAGCATCTCAAAGGTGTCTCTAGTGACCACTTGATTGCATTCCATTTTGAGCAGATCAGTCTTTAATTACTGATACTCACGTTTGAGAGGATTAACCCCCCAAAATACTGATCCTGCAGTAAGGGTATTTTTTAAGTTATTAATGGGGTTGTTTTATTAGGGGTTATTTATATGTAAGAAAGTAAATTGTCTATTATTACAATTAAGAATGCTCTTTAATTGTTAATAAATGAAAAAAATAAAAATAAAAATAAAGAACTGACACAATCTGATTAATTAGAGATGGAGCCTATTTATTGTTAATAATTGTTTATTAGTGTTTGACACAAATTCATTTGCAGGTTACAGGCTGGATGTAACACGTAAATAAGCAACGAACTTAATAAGCGTAAATAAGCAACTTAAAGCGTAAATAAGCAACCAGCTCTATAATGCTTTTCTATTTCTATATTATCATAGTATTTATTTGTTCATTTATTTCAAATAATTGTATTATTTATGCATTTTAAAACATGATTTAAAAATATTGCTACAAACATTAATTACTTAAGGCACATTTTGTGTAGCATTTATTTTCTTGCAGTTATTATATTTCGTAGTAAAATTCACTTTCTTTTCAAATCTCTTGATTTAACCTTAATTTGAAGGTGCAATATCAAAGAAGTGGCCCTATAGTCTTGAGGTGTTACTCAAGGATATCTTGCTAAATACCTGTCAAGCAAAACAGCCTGCTCTGAATCTGTTTTCTTTGAAGTCTCAGAGGTGTCATCATATCTGAAAAGCCAGTCCAATGTTAACACGTTTTATTATGGGCTCTGTCAGTTTTCCTTTTAACTCTTCTCTGACCAAGTTTTTGTATTTTAACAATGGCCATTTTCTGAGATGGTAGCTTTTTTGTGTAATCCATTTTGTTAATGATGTTGCTTATTAGTTATGGCTACAAGCTGTCAGGACAGCTCCCACCACGCTGCACACGCTCTATGATATGTGAAGTGTAATTTAATTGTAATTGAATTGCTGGGTCCAGCTGTCTGGGTGCGATCAAAACTTTTTGCCTTCACTTTTCAGGACTTGTGCGGCACGCTTGATTCTGACGTGACTGACACAGAAGAGAAGAAATTGAATAAAACTGTTACTTTTGTTAGCTTCATAAAATTAAATGTGAACCTCTGATGTCACATGGACTATTTTATCGATGTCCTTACTACCTTTCTGGGCCTTGAACATGGTAGTTGCATTGCTGTCTATGGAGGGTCAGAGAGCTCTCAGTTTTAATCAGAAATCTTAATTTGTCTCTTACGGGTTTGGAACGACACATGGATGAGTAATTAATGACAGAATTTTAAATTTTGGATGAACTATACCTTTTATAATTTGCTTAATTGATTTTTGTTCTTTTTTTAAATCAAAACATATGCTTTAACATTAACCAAGTTGAATGCTCACTAAAGACCAGCTGACTATAAGTTATTTATAGTGTGCAAATAGTTCATCCATTTTGATCATTATAACCTGTTCAGGCAGGTTTGGGGGCCATTTACAAACATCACAAGCAGGCATTAACAGGGTAATCATAGTTCAGAGTCAATCATAGTTCAGTGGAAACATCTGCCTCCTCTCACGTGGCTTTTCGTCTGTATTTTGTAGTTATCGCCTTCGCATGCGTGCTTTATCTTACCAAGAATACAGTGAAACCAGAGGATGTCAGTGAGGCACTGCATCCCTCTGAAATGTTATGTGCTGTTAAACTGTGACCCCGTTTACATGTACTTCAGAAAGCGGCTTATTACAAGGTTGTTGCAGAAAGCAGCATTGAGGAGGCACTGCTTTCATGCCCTTTAATAATCTTAAATTATTGGATAGTAATGCATTTTCAGGATGCAGAAGACCCGCTTACAGCTATATTTAGTGGTATCTATCACGTTCAGATAACCTAAAATGGATGTTAATAAGGTCTAAGTGTGTCCAATGTGTCATTCAGATCACAAACTTGCACTACCAAGCAGTTTCGCTCCTCTGCAAACAGTGAGCTGTGAACATTTTCTGTCAAGGAGAATAGATTGTCAGACTGAAGCTTTTTGACAGCTGGTATCACAGCATTGAAGGAGCTGTCATCTGGGGACTTGAGAGTAAGAAAACGAGAACTGAAGCTTTCAACTCTTATTTCTTGCGTTACTGTCTTTCTTACCTCTGCATGTTTCCTTATTATTTGTTAATTAGAATTTGGGTCACCCAGCATGCATACAGAAACATTTTATGTTACCGCTATGTGAGTACAGTTCCGTCATGCTGTACTGGCCTGTTTACTGTTTCGATTCTCACAGTGACTTGGCATGAATTTATACAGCCATTTCACACTCAGCATAAATGTACTAGTGAGAAAAGCCATCATTTTCAGGTGCTTTCGTGAGGTTAACAAGAACCAGTGTGGAGTCTCCACAACCTGCAGCGCTCCTCTTAACCTCCTGGTGACTACAGCAAAACAAATGGCACAAGCACTAGCCACAATTACTGTTATCTCTCTGTGCCAGGCTAGGCTTTCCCACCGATTCTACCACAAGGTGCGCGATTAATGTGTCAACATGATGTCTCCTGCCTCCCTCTGCCTCTTATCTATGTGATTTGCAGTTTTTTATTACATCCCAAAATCTAGGATGTTTGAGACTGTAACATTGTGAGTGTTGGGGAGAGTCATATAACTTTATACTTATTTGGAACACAAATGAAAATAATCAGTGTCAGTGTCTTAATGACTTTTTCGTCCATACAATGAAAGTTAATGGGCTCCAGTGTTTATTTGGATTCATTAGACCCTGACGTTCAAAATATGATCTTTTGTGTTCCACCGAAGAAAGAAATTCATACATTAGGAGTGAAAGATCACACAAATTTCACTTTCAGTAAAAATAAAACTCCTAATTATATTTCTGAATGTTTCCTATCAACTGAAATTAGGCCAAAGTGTTTAAAATAACACTATGGTTCAGTAATGCAGTTTTTTTCATTCACACGTTTACATGTCAAATGTACTAATTCTTGATCTCATTCCAAAGTTTGGTCCATATCATTGACATTTTCATCAGACAGGAAAATAATTAATATTCAGTATATTTTAATGTATTGAAATAATTTTGACATTTATAATAGTATTTCATCTTTCATTTGGTGACAATGCTTAGTTGGGCCACTAAGAATTATTTAATTTTTTTTTTTTAAATGTAACTATTTAAAATAGGGCTGTCAAACAATTAATCATGATTATTTGATTAATTAATTGTATAAATTATAATTCTTAAAGTGTATATATTTATAATAATTTTTAGATTTAGTTTATATTATATATAAAAATATTTAGTACATAAATAACATATTTCTTTTAAATATATACATTCATTTGTGTGTATTTGTATATGCACAGTAATTACACACAGTGTACACACATATTTTCTCTTTTTTTTTGTATGCAATTTATCGCGTTTAATCGTTTGACAGCCCTAATTTAAAAATAAAAATAAATTATTTAATCATTAATTATATTATTACATTTAAAGTATACAATAAAATGCTGCCATGTAACTTTCAAATGCTGTTCAATTATGTAAACACTGCATTAAAAACATCAAATGAAAAGTTAGTAATGAAATAGCAAAAAACGGGGTCTGTTGGACTTAAGATGTTAATGCAGTATTCAGATTCGTTTCCGCATATTAATACATTTGTCACTCCCAAAACATTGCAGTGTGTAACTACTGTAACAGCAGGAAAAACTTGTATTAAATATGGGTTATATACAGAAACTGAGCAAAGATTGCTCCCTTTATAATCAATGAAGCTGGTACCAAGCTCACTGACTATGTGAAAATGCTATAGTCAAAACAATTAGTCTATACTGCACAATGAATCTCTTATTTATATTGTGTTTATACTTTGGTTATAGCAAAACGATTTGCAAGCGAGCAGAGGTCACATCAATGTTGCCAACTGTTTTCAATGCAAAGTAATTGAAGCCTGAGAAAGTTGCTAAATGTTGCTAGATGGCGTCATGTGCTAAATAGCATATCCATGGCATCATTTTGTCACATTTGCTGTTTGCTTAGTGTCAGTGCTTTACTTCTGTTTACTCACATACTGTATTTAATACAGCAGAATTTCCAATGAAGCTGTTCTCGTTTACATATTTTTCAGAATAAATATGAAATGGTGACCGAAACACAATCAATTCAGAGTTAAATTCAAGTCAAAGACAATGGCTGTACTGTGAATTTTTTTTTTCCCTGTATTTACATGATCACCCAGAGAGAACATAAGAAGCAAAAGAATGTCTTTCTTATTTATTCTCTGACACAGCGCACAGCCTCAAATGAGCGCACTGCTCCACTCCGCCACTCACTGAACAGAGCAGATGCTGAAAGAGTTGTGCCTGTGCAGGGAAAAAAAACCTTGACTCTTGGAAAGTAGCTATAGTCCAAAAACTTGCTACATTTGTTGTTAGCTGTCTAAAAAGTCGCTCCTAAAGTATACTTATACAGTCCATGCACCGCAACTGATTGTCCATTGTGTTCACACGCACAACAAACATGTCTGTGATTGGCTACAGTGCTCAACTCTGCAAAAACAGGAGCGTTTGAAAGCAGCCGTCTATCCTTATGTGCAAACAGTTTATGCTAATTATACTCGATGTCGGTGCAAAATGTGTCCACGCTGCATATTTCATACAACCTACATACTGAGGCATAATGTTTATTTTTCACTGCGGTGTTTTTGAGGCTCCTTAATCTCTGTTTAACTAATGTGTGAGAAGATGTCCTGGGAGCCCCGGTGTTTGCTTTGGGTGGTCGTACTATAGCTAAGCTTTCTGTCAGAAGATTGCGGCTGAGCTTAGCTGTTCCTCCTGCTCTCGCTCTCCCGGCACACTAAACTGACTTGGAAACTACTGAAGCACATGGTCTCTAGAGTGGCCGTGCGGTAATTAGTAAACCGAACTGCAGAAGCAATCTGCTTGTTCCTTGTGAGATCCCATTTTCTCTTGCTGCTCTTCTGGCTGAGTCACCGACTCATTTTACACAAACACAGCCTCACACAGTCTTTGGACTGTAATGTGCTCTCTGTATATTGACTGATGGTTTTAAGGTCTTTGGTCAATAGGATGCAAGTTAACATACATGTAAGGAAAAGGTCAAAGTGCTGAGTTTATGTATTTTTGCAGCAGCAGGGTACATCTGCCATGTTCAGTATGCAGTCTGTCTGGCTGGTTTAAAGCCAGAAAAGGGCTTTGGTGTTGTTTTTGTCCCCTGTGGTCACAGATCTGTCCCTGTCAGCTGTTTCACTTGTTCACAGCTCTCTGAGAGCTGAAACCGAGATGCTGCAGCCTTTATTTTGAGACTCTCACTGTAAGCAATATCGATGTTTGTATTGATGTACCAACTTAATAAGAAACTGAGAACCTTAGCATTGTAAATGCTGACACAGCTGGACACGAGATGCAACCCTTCATATCGTCAGTGTCCTAATATTCTGAAACTGTGTTTAAAAAGAGATGTGACGCAGCTATGTCTGTAGGGTGTAGGTCCAGCATTATGTAATACATACACACATCTTGTATAGACCATTTCTGTCACAACGAATCTATGCTCATCACATTCCAAGCTGTTGCTCCACAACAGCTAGAAAAAGCTTTCAAATGTGTTTTCCTAAAATGCTGTAAGAACAGAGGAATAATGGACTTATTATTTTTAGTGTAGATGCACTAAAAACTGCCATTTTCCCTCCATCAGTTTGAACTATACAGCATACATTTGTTTCATATTTGAGAAAATACATGAAATTTAATAGAATTCACAGTTTAAAAAATTGTTAAATTGACCTGATTGTTGTGGGGGTTTTTTGTTGTTGTTTTTTTGGCATGTTTATTTTTCTCATTTAGTGCAGTAGTTTCTTGTCTATAAATGGTGACGTTTCCATTTGTGTTGTACAGTGTTTATTCTTGCACATTAATTTTCATTAAACATTCAATACGGTTACTAGTTCTTATATGTAACATCAGTATTTTTGCGTGAGGATCAGTTCCTCTTAATACAGTGTCAGTATCGCAAGTGTTCACCACATCTTAGCTTACTGACATGCAAGGTTACTGACATTACATAAAATGCTATATAATATTTTTCAAAGTTTCTCCAATAATCTGTTTTATTGTCATGTTTTATAAGAACATACTATTTCAGTCTTTCTACTCAAACTGTCTTGATTAATTCAGTGTTAGTTTCTGTTCCTTATTATTTGTGAAATTTCTAGCAATTTAGAGTGAAAATTAATAATAAGCAGTACATAGAAAAGAGTAAATCTTCTTTTTCTATGAATGTTTCCTTAACATTTGTGACCCTGGACCACAAAACCAGTCTTAAGTAGCATGGTTATATTTGTAGCAGCAGTCAAAAAATACACTGTATGGGTCAAAATTATAGATTTTTCTTTTATACCCAAAATTATTAGGATGTCGTTAGGATAGGTAAAGATCATGTTCCATGAAGATATTTTGTAAATTTCCTTCTCTAAATATATCAAAACTTAATTTCTGATGAATAATATGCATCGCTAAGAACTTCAATTGGACAACTTTAAAGGCGATTTTCTCCGTATTTCGATTTTTTTTTTTTTTTTTTTTTTTTTTTTTTTTTTTTTGCACCTTCAGATTCCAGATGCTCAATGCTCACGGCCAAATATTGTCATATCCTAACAAACCAGACATCAATGGAAAGTTTATTTATTCAGCTTTTAGATGATGTATAAATTAAAAAATTAAAAACAAATAAAAAAAATCGACCTTATAACTGGTTTTGACATTATTTAATGTGATTCTTTTGAATGTGTCTCCTGCAGAGTGTGGATACAGTGTGTTCGCTGTACCACTCCTTCCAGGAAGGCTCTGGAGGTCTGATGGAGGGCCAGGAGGAGAAAACGGGGCCAGAGGCCCCCATGCTCAGGCCTTGTCCACGTCATATGTCTGCCACAGAGAGACTACGCAAGGTCATTCAGGAATTAGTGGACACAGAGAAATCCTATGTAAAGGTGAGTACTGACTCTGTAATCCCCTATTAACATAGTTCAACAGAAAGAAATGAGTTCTCACATGAGTAGAGATCTACGCAGTCGTCTGTAAGATACTCTGACTTTATTAAAACTGAACTGTTTCATCTATTTATTCAGCTCTATGCTAATCTGAAAGTCACATCAGTTCAGTTCTAAACCTCACTTTAATGAAGAACCCACGAGGTGAAAATGGCTGTTTTAGCAGAACACGTTTGATGGATAGCTGGAAGAGTCTTCATTGAGTCCCAAAGGACCGCCTATTAATTAACTCCTCTAGCTGGTGAAAAGAAACGCCTCCCCTCTCATCTGTTTCCTGAATAATCCTGAGGCTTGCATATGATCGCTTATGTGGTGCCAGTTTTTCCCTGCTGATGTTCATGGAGAACCTTTAGATGGCATTAAAACTCTGCTCTTATGGTAATGTGGTCCTCGTGGTTAATAGGTGTCAGGGAGGTGTCTGATTATTCCAGCACTCTGTGATTTGTGGGAAGGGGGATCAGTGCCATCCCAGAGTCCTGTGCAGGAGCCATTTGTCTGTGATATGCTGCATCGGCAATGGCAGACTGCTATAAGTCAGCCTAATGATAATATTCAGGTTGATGCACCGACAGCCTGCCGATGCCATAACATGGCCACAGCACGTAGTGCAGGTTTGGGAGCTGTCGGGGAGCAGCTTTGGCTGTAGACCTAGACCTAGAAAATATGAAAATCAATTTCCGGCTTTGGCTGAAACCGTTTTGGAGAGGCAAAATCACTGAACCAAAACAGTGAAAGTGACATTTTAGGCTTTCGCTTTATCTGATGGTGTATTTAGACTCTGTCAGTGTCTGTTTCATGCCCGCAGGGCTAAGCTACAACAGGTAAACACGCCAGCTTTGTGGACTCTGTGGACCGACAATAATGATTTCTCTGTTTTAATTGATCTTCATTTTGATGAACAAGGATCGTTTAGTCTATTCTGTTCATGTGAGTTCAGACAGCATGAGAAAAGAGGATCCATAATTAATCAAATTCTGGCGGCAACCTTCAAGTTGATTTTGCATGCTTAGGCGTCTTTACACTGCTAGTTTAAAATTATTTCTAGAGAATGTCAATCACTGTGCACAAGAAAATAAATCAATCATAAATCAGTGTTTTAGTGTGTGTGACAATAACTCTCTTCTAAAAACTAGTGAGCTGCATTTGTAGGCACCATTAAGGCATCAAAATATGCTCCTAACACAAAGACTGTACCAGAAGGTTCTAAGGCTGCAATGCATGTATCTTTCATGAAGAAGACAATATCATGCATTGTGATGAGCTCAGTGAAAAATAAATTCAAGTTGGAGGATGAACTGGAGGAAGTACTGTTATAAATATAATTCAGTTCAGATAAACAGTTTAATATGACACTGTACTATTGAAAAAAATATTATTGAATATTTCTTTTGTTCAATATGTGTATTTATGCCTTTTATACTGTCATGTTTTTGTCTTAGCAACATTCCAATGTGAAACAGCTATTTAATGAAACTGAATGTTGTATTATTTTGTTTGAAATATATCTTTTTTAAAAATATATCAATTATTTAGTGCAGATACAACTTATGTGCAAGGACAGCTTGTTTCTAATGTTTCAGTTTAGTGTTTTATATTTTTAATTACTTTACAGTTTTTGTTTTTCAGACCTTATATAAGGATATAAGGTATTACCGATAAAGAGGTTTTATGTAGTAAAAATTCTGGAGATGTGACATGCTAATTCATAGAAAGCTCATGATGTATTATTGTGCTGTGCTTATTTTATACAGGACCTTAACTGCCTGTTTGAAATTTACTTGAAGCCCCTGCAAAAGGAGACCTTTCTCACACAAGACGAGGTAAGGGAGAAGGGTGGAGCTAGTTTCAAGGGGTCAGTGTTGGATTGAGTTGTCACAGATTGCACAGTCATTCATTGCAGTGATACAGCTTGGCTCATTTGCCACAAGCTTATGTCCCCACTTTACCCTCTAATGTGACTGATGCTAAAGACTTGCGCATTCAACTTGCCAGTTTTCAGACTGCCGACTGGTGAACTGGATATGACCCTGACATGACTCAGGATGTCCCTGAGGAAAGATCAGTCAATATGTGCTGAGAAGTGGGCCATATTAAAGCCCCGTTAATGGACACTGGAGTGTGCCCTTGCACAAATTAGACAAGGACTAAACATAAAATGGCTTTAACGCTGCTTCTTAAGTTACAAGTGACAATTAGAGTATCACTAAAAATTTAGGGGGTCTGCGATAGAAGGAGCTAGCACAACTGAAATGAAATTTGCAGATTTAAATCCATTTTCTCTAAAGTACTAAACTGTACACTGTGAAACAAGTTTTATTCAGATGATAAAGTTGTAATAAAGTTGTTGTTGGTTTTTTTTTTTTTTGTTGGAAATGTCTGTTTATGGTTGTGGGTTTTCTTTGGCCAGATGGAAAGTTTATTTGGCAGCCTTCCAGAGATGCTGGACTTCCAGAAAGTTTTCCTGCAGACCCTGGAGGAGAAGATCAGTTCCTTCCCCAACTTCAACATGCTTGAGACCCCTGTGCAATTCAAGGTGGACATGCCAAATGCATTAATTTCTTAATTGATACTCTTATCTGAAATAAATGTGACATACACAGCATTCAAGTAGACAGCTCTCAGTTTTGAGAATGACTTTTTTTTTTTAAATTAAACGAATAGATCATCCCTAAAAATGAAAATTCTTTTACAATTTACATACATGTTTTTTTCTACCATGGAATACAAAAGGATAGGTTGTGATTTTCTAATAATGTGCTCCATATAACCAAATGTTTTTAAAGCTATTTTTTTATGAGGAACAGACCAATTAAAACTACAAAAATTCAAGTACAAAAACTAATAATAACACTAAAAATAGCTACTAATTAATAGAAATAACTAAAACTAAATGAACATTACAATTATAAAAAGTAGATTAAACCTAAATAGTTAAAAAATATATATAAAAATATAAAATATATAACAATATAAAAACTAGTACTAAAATGGCAAAAGCACTTGACTAACTGATTTTTGTCAGTTTTGTATGGTTTCATAATGGAAAAGATCATCTCGAGCATATTCGCTGTGAAATATCTCTTTTGTGCTCCATGGAAGAAAATTAAACTGATTTGAAATGACATGAAGGGTTGAGTAACTAATTTAAAATTTTCAGTTTCAAATTATTTTGTGTCATGCTAGCTTCTTCACTCCTGATGCATCATTGCTGTCTTTTTTTTTTCCTTATCCAGAAGCTGCTCTTCTCATTGGGTGGTTCATTTTTGTATTATGCAGAGCACTTCAAACTTTACAGTGGCTTTTGCGCCAACCACATTAAAGTGCAGAAAGTTCTGGAACGAGGTACAGCACATTACACCTCAATCACATCATCTTGGAGTGATAAAATAATAGATTATTATTATTACATGTTGAATTGTATAATCTATTATTTGTCTCTGCTTTTTTGAAATGTTTTAGCCTGGCAATGTCACAACACCAGGAGCTGTTGTTGGTTTATCTTTTCATTATGTTCCACCGAGTATTAGTGATTAGCGACTATAAATGTTGAATATAATTTGTGTGTAAAACATTAGCCTGGTTTTCCATCTTGGGCAACCTGCCCAGTAAGAAATGAATGAGAGGCTGCCCTGCCCACATTTAAAGTGGAAAACAGCACCTCGGCCTCCTTTTTAATTCATCCCATTACAAGAGGAGAGTACGGAACCCCTTAAGGGACATGGTGGTGAAAAAAATCAGAGTGAGTGAAAAAAAAATTCAGGGTGGGAGGAAAAATATTTTTCAGATTTTTTTGCGTTCCCTCGCAAAACTTTGCGTTCTCTCGCAAAGTTTTTTGCGTTCTCTCGCAAAGTTTTTTGCGTTCTCTCGCAAAACTTTTGCGTTCTCTCGCAAAGTTTTTTGCGTTCTCTCGCAAAACTTTTGCGTTCTCTCGCAAAGTTTTTTGCGTTCTCTCGCAAAACTTTTGCGTTCTCTCGCAAAGTTTTTTGCGTTCCCTCAAAAACTTTTGCGTTCTCTCGCAAAACCGGTTGGGTTCGGACAAACACTTCCTGTTTACTCAGCTCAGTATGTTCACAACGGAGCGGTTCATATAAGTTTTATACTGAACTTGAACTCAAGTGGCCTATTATAGAAATACAGTCATTTAATTGCTTATAGTTTAAGGCACGATTTGGGAAAATCCTAAAACGCTTAATGTGGATTAATGTACTAAAACAGTGACAGCGGAGGCCCAATTCGGTATTAATAAATGCTATTCATACTAATAAAAATTTTAATATTAATAGCATTACTCTCAATAAAGCAGTCATAAATGCAACTTGCTTTTCTTCCCACAGAAAACCTTTAGGATACAGAAAACGCTTAATGGAAGCTAATGGACGAATTAAGACGGTATTTGTAGTTACAGTGGTTTAAGTATAGTAACCATGGTTAATTTGTTTGCTGCTTGTTTAAAAAAAAAATTATAAGTTTTTGAAAGGAAAAATAAAACAAACAAGTCACGTAGCCTGTTAGTCCCATTTTATTCAGAAATAATACTACCAGCAGGCCTACAGCGTGTTATAATACCAACATTATAAACACACATAGCCTAGGCCATTAGTTCCCTGCACTTCACAGCAAATCCTTTAAATTTAACCGTATTCAGAACAGACCAAAAACTAAAACCAAAAAACTATAACTTATTCATTTTTAATGAATACATATAATATAATGCAGTATATAATAATAGGTATAAGCTTATAGCTATAAATAAACTAAAAGAAATAATTTAAAGCGAAACTGAAAGTATGGGCTCACGTATGGCTCTCCTTCAGCACAAATCCAAATGTTTCCATATTCACAATGTATTTGCAGCTAAACCATTAAATTAACCGGGCTTTGTACGTTCCAATATCGACATGAAAAAATCATAGTGAACAAAAATGTGCTGCAGTGGATTGGACCGGTGCTCACGCTGTACGACACAGACTAATACAGACTATTTGAACTGACTAGTGTAAGTTTGTATCTGTTTGGGTGATTCTGTGTATTATTTCAATAATGAACAGGCTGCGAGGCGCCAGCGCGATCAAACAGCTGAAATATAAAAACTGTAAAAAAAAAAAAAAAAAAAAAAAAAAAAAAAAATATATATATATATATATATATATATATATATATATATATATATATATATATATATAATACTGTCTTCCATACAGAAAAATACCCTGTGCGAGTTATTGTTTTTCATGTTTAAAATAGGAGAATGCAATATCCAAACGACTGCAAATGCAACATTTATTTTATATAGCAGTTCAACAAAAAGGGTAATATTAAGTGACATTTTAAATGTAGCCTACATTTTAAACACATGTTTGTTATATTTAACGAAATAATAATAGTTCCAACGAAATCCGCAACAGAACTGGCGTCTCTCCAAGCAACAGCGGTGTTTCGTTTCTGAATTAATCTGCAGCTTTGAACCATTCGGAGAGTCCGTGATTAATCACCCATTCATAACTACAACCATTTGCTTAGTTATTGAATGAATGAATGAATGAATGAATGACGGGACGCCTTGCTCATTAAGACAGTGACATGCCGCCACCTACTGGAACGTTTGAGAACCACTAGTTTAATGGATTACTTCATTAATTGCCTATTTTTAATAAAACATAAAATGTTGGCTTTTTATATCATTGTCTTCTTATATTAAGCTAAGGTACATTGGAGAGCTTTCTGTTCATATTCGGGGCTTACCTGCTTTCTTACATTTAAAATGTATAACAAACTCTATACCGAGTTCGGCCTTTTATACTCTATTATCCCGTTAATTTTTCTTTCTGGGGGATACGCTTAACGTGCAATTTAGCGGGTTACGTTTATATACTGAGCTATTCTGGTATATAAGGTGTGTACTGAACTTGGTCCTACAGTGTTTTACATTTTAGAATGTACCAAAATCGTGCCTTGATGTATTTATATAATAGCCTACTTGAGTCCAAGTTCAGAATCAAACTCTATGAGTCGCTCTATGAGTCGCTCAGAGTCTACATTGCGAACGTGCAATGTAGGAACCACTACAAGCTGTAAAGTAAACAGATAGTGTTTGTCCGAACTCAACTGGTTTTTGCGAGGGAACGCAAAAAAGTTTTGCGAGGGAACGCAAAGTTTTTTGCGAGAGAACGCAAAAGTTTTTGCGAGGAACGCAAAAAAGTTTTGCGAGGGAACGCAAAGTTTTGCGCGAGAGAACGCAAAAGTTTTGCGAGGAACGCAAAAAAGTTTTGCGAGGAACGCAAAGTTTTGCGAGAGAACGCAAAAGTTTTGCGAGGGAACGCAAAAAACTTTGCGAGAGAACGCAAAAGTTTTGCGAGGGAACGCAAAAAACTTTGCGAGAGAACGCAAAGTTTTGCGAGGGAACGCAAATGTTTTGCGAGAGAACGCAAAAAAATCTGAAAAATATTTTTCCTCCCACCCTGAATTTTTTTTCACTCACTCTGATTTTTTTCACCACCATGTCCCTTAAGGGGCTCCGTAGGAGAGCAATCCACAGAGCAGCCACACTTTAATGGCTATAAGAAACATCACGTTCTGTTTAACCACTGCGGGGTAAGGACATGAAACGTGGCGCTTGCACTGCAGATGCAACAACAGGAGTGTGCGTCGCCGTCTGTCAGCGGTGCTTGTAATTATATATTCTCACACACTGCTTCTGTTGTGCCAAGGTTTCCGTTCGCAAAGCGAAAACGCCTTTTTGTGTCGACTTGTTAATTGCCTGCCAATTGCTCCCTGAAGTGTCAATCCATCTGGGGCAAGGAGTGCCTCAATTACTGTGCTAATAGCTCCTCTTGATTTGAACGACAATGCGAGTGATAAATTTATTATTCTGTGTGCTGTAGAAGTGGTGGTGGTTAACTCCCCTCACAAACTCCTGCCAAAACGCTCATTTCGGTGAAGGCGCGATCTAATGCCTTGATACTCACCTTGGTGTTGTTCATGGTCTGCAGTGTTGCATTTACACTGCAGTGGTTCTAACGTGGTGTCAGAGGGCCTGTGCTGCCTCCTTGTGGATGGATTTTGTGCCCTGTGTGCATTGCCTAAAGCCATTTACCTGGAGAGGCCATTGAGAGAATGTTATTTCTAGTTCAGTGGGTGGTGCTGGCATTTATGGTTTTTCTTTTCTCTTCAGCTAAAACAGATCGATCCTTTAAGGAGTTCCTCGATGCAAGGAATCCAACCAAGCAGCACTCAACCACACTAGAGTCCTACCTAATCAAACCGGTGCAAAGAGTACTGAAATACCCCCTGCTGCTCCGCGAGCTGGTTTCTCTAACAGACACGGACAGTGAGGAACACTACCACCTCACAGGTACATCACGCGTACAGACACGCACGCAGCATAGCTTGCTTTTGCTCACTGTCTAGATGTCTGGTCGTGTTTTTGTGAGAGCTGACACTTTTTTAAGAAAGCCCAGAATGAATTATCTTAAGACATCTTTTTTCTTATTACAGAGGCACTTAAGGAAATGGAAAAAGTTGCAAGCCACATAAATGAAATGCAGAAGATCTACGAAGACTACGGTGCAGTATTTGACCAGCTGGTAGCAGAGCAGAGTGGCACTGAGAAAGAGGTACAGCTGCATATACAGAGGGTAATACCCTGATTTAACTGGATGTTCAATCATCATCTGTCTCTCTCTTCCTTTTTTGTCTCAGGTCACAGAGATTTCTATGGGACAATTCCTCATTCATTCCTCAGTGATTTGGCTCAACCCGTTCCCATCGCTGGGCCGTATGAAAAAGGATCCCGAGTTGAATGTTTTCGGTGAGGCTCTTTTCTTTTCCCATGAAACCGTATTTTTATGAAGCATATTTCCCATGAAACTTTTTTCTTATATTTTCATGTGCCAAAATAAATGTTTTATACCTTAATATACTAAATAAACTGTAAATATTAAGATTTATTTTGTCATGCTTGATCTTCACACTGAGCTTTTTATAGATCTGTGAAAGTATGTTGGGCTTGTTTCAGATATATTGGCAGCAGTTCTGCAGCCTCAAATACAAAGAATTCTGTCGTTTTCTAAAATTAACATATCTGCTTGAGTCACAGAATCTCTGATTTGTCTTATTAGTTTTTAAGAGAGCTGTTATACTGCTGTACAGGGAGAACAACAAAGTGAAAAAGAAAATGGTAAGTTTTTTTTTTTCTTCTCCTCCTTTTGGTCTAATTACTTATCTGTTCCTTAATGGGGTCACTTATTTTTATCATTGTATTCCTTCTGTCCTGCATTACATTGTGACAAGTTCAGATAATAATCCTAAATATATAAATATGGGTGGTCATGTGTTAACGCATTTATTTTTTAACTCAAACTCCAAATTTTGAAACAAAACAATTACTTTTCATAAATGGCTTTCTGACAAACATTGCATTCACATAATGCAGTTTTAGATGTAAATACAAAACATGTTTTTCTTTATTTTCTTATTTGTTAGCCAACTTCAAAATCAGCCCATGGAGAGCAGGATCCATTCAAGTTTCGCTGGCTCATTCCCCTGTCAGCACTACAGGTTAGACTGGGCAATACTGCAGGTAAGAGACACATCTGTCCAGTAGAGCTCATAGAGTCAGTCATTTCCACATGTACAAATGATCAATCTTTTGCATTTTCATGCTGTCTGAAGACACAGACTGCGTCTGGGAGCTGATCCACACCAAATCACAAAAAGAGGGCAGGCCTGAGACGGTGTTCCAGTTGTGTAGCAGGTAGGAATTGCCTACTTGGCCACTTTAAAAAAAAAAAAAAATCGTGGTGTCCTTTTTTTTTTTTTTTTTTTTTTTTTTTTCTCCATACAAAGCTTAACATTTCACTTTTTTTTTTTCATTTGCAGCACCCCAGAATGCAAAGTGAATATCATCAAGGTGATTCGCTCTATCCTGCGGGAGAATTTGCGTCGAAACATGCAAAAAGTTGAGCAACAGTCTGAGAGAACCTGTAAAAAGCGACTTACTCCCCTTCGAAAAACTCTACCAACTTCTGCTAAGCTAGGTCAGTGTGACCTCCCCTTTACTTACATTCTATATTGGAAGCAGCCAACATTATGATGCGTCACAGTGGAAGTGTTCAAGCTGCACATTGCTTACCACGCAACATTCAGCTATAATCTAGACTTCTAGACTTCCATTGGTAAAAAAACAAAAAAAAATGCTACATCACAAGCTGGCTTTGAATGTCAGAACCTTTGTAAATGTGTAACAAAGGTCATAGCAATCAATTCACTCTGAAGTCTGTAATTTGTCACAATGCAGTGTTTCATCAGAGATATACTGTACATAGGCGATCTTAACATTCATGACTGCATTCATCTGTGCCCCGCAGGTTCTTCTCGAGCCTTTATGCTCTCCAAACAGCCTTCAAGCGATACTTCCAACCCCAACAATGATCCTCTGAGGCTGTGTCTACCAGATTCAGATTCAGCCAGTGTAAGCAGTGGAACCACCAGCAGTGCTAGCGCTCCTCTGGATCAGTCTCGTGCGCAGCGAAGCACAGTCAAAGAGCCCAACATCGTCAGTGATGAGGACAATGAGACCAATGACCAGGCGTGGCGAGACTATCCCAGTGCTATCGAGGCCCAGTTCTGCAGACTTCGGCTGACTGAGGAGGCCTCCCAGGCACTTGCTCCTCATGTGCAGCCAGAGAGCGGAGAAGTGGACACTTCAGAAAGGCAGTTTTCTATAAAGCGAGCTCACTTCAGCGCGGTAAAACGCAAGTCTGGCAGAGGCACGAGTAGCCTCAGACGCAGCCAGGTGGCCCTACTGAACATGCGTCGGCATAGCCACTCTTTGGACAGCCAGACAGAGACAATGGCAAATAGTGTGGACCTTAACTCACTACTGGAGAAGGAGTTCAGTGTGCAGAGCCTGACCTCTGTTGTCAATGAGGACTTCTTTTATGACAACACCGCGGAGACAAAAAACGTGACTACTACTTAGTATCACCTGGCCACCACAGAACAAATTTTAGCATGGCTTCAGAGCCTATATGCTTGACCTGGTGTGGAGCTGCATTATCTCATGCAGCCTTTCTAAATTTATTAGCCAATTCAGGGAAGCAACTGAGGCCAGATGATTTATTTTCACCTTTTGTGGAACCACAGTTTGACAGACCTTCATTCAGAATGGTGTTAAGTGTTGCATAATTGTCCATGATCCACAGCACTAATTCACTGAACTGGCTATATAGCAACTGTTTTGCACCAGAGAACCAAATTACCTGCCTTTACTTTTCTTACACGGCATGCTGGTGCAAAACTAAGACCGGTCTGCCCTCCCACAGACACACACGAGGACCGAATTCTGTCAGGTTTTTAATTGTGTTTTGGACACTACGTAAGCTTCTTGCTTTAAGCATTGCTTCTATCTTTGTGATTGGTTTGCTTTGTATAAAATTTTATTTATTAGCAAGGTTCTTTTTATATTTCTTTTTAATAGGAATCCAAAATGTTGGGTTAAGACATTGGCAGGATATCTCAGTGGACAAGCTACCCATGCCCTTGTTACAAAAACACAGTCAGCTGTAAACATCAGGAATTTAAATGTGCTATGCTGGAAATGTACCTCTGAAATAAAGCCTGCAGTTGTCCTTTTTTTAGAATGTTTAAATGTGTAAATAATATTTTTTCATGGTTTAATGTAACTTAATTTTAAGAGATTATATACATTTGACACTTCACAGCCAAAAACTGTAATAAAAAAGGTGTCTGATTACATTGTTAGATTATTTTTGTTCTAATGAGTTCCTGCAAAAAACAGCCTTTTTTTTTGACATGCCCCTATTATGGATTTTTTATAAATTACCTTTCATGCAGTGTAACAGCACTAAGTGAATGAAAACATTCTGCAAAGTTTTACATCTGACAGTGCTCCATGTATAAAGTTGTCTTTGAAAAGAAAAAGTCGATTCTGAATCATGAAAACTAGTCATTTTTAAAACAAATCTTACAGGGGTCATCGGATGCAAAGTTAACTTTTTCATGTTGTTTAAACATTAATATGTGTTGGCAGTATATGTACACATCTACCCTATAATGATAAAAATCCATGCAGTGGTTTTTAATTAATCTGTAAAAATTAAAGGAACATTCCCTCAGAATGGGATGATTTTCGCAGAGCTCATTTTGACAAGGTAAAAAGGGTGTCGTTTTACACAACCATTGAGAATTTTTAACCAAAGTTTTTCATTAAGACCCTAAGGAATCATATCAGCTTGTGGAAAATTGACATCTGATGACCCCTTTAAGATGTTTCAAGATCATCATCTTGAAACAGCATATTGCCCACACAGACCCCAGAAAACTTTATCCCCCACCTCCCTCAAACACTGGAGCGGATTCCTGTCGAGAAGACACTGTGCTCTGCACTGAGTAGTTAGGGTATGTCTAAAAACTCAAAACCTGTTTTCTCCTCCAACTTCAAACTCATCCTAAATCGCTGCAGAAGTACAGACGCAAGTAGGTTCAAACGCCCTTTAAAAAAAAAAATAAAAATAAAAAAAATAAAACCGCGATGTAGGGCGATTTTGAAGTTGGGGGAGAAAATTAGATGGGACATACTTTAAATGTCTAGAGCAGGGGTGGCGAACTCCGGTCCTGGAGGGCCGCAGCCCTGCAGAGTTCAGCTCCAACCCTAATTAAAACTCACCTGCCTGTTGCTTCCTAGTAACCCTTCAGACCTTGATTAGCTTGTTCGGGTGCGTTTGATTAGGGTTGAAGCAAAACTATGCAGGGCTGCGGCTCTTCAGGACCGACGTTCGCCACCCCTGGTCTAGAGTCTCTAAGAGTAGACAAGCAATTTTGGTTAAAAAGTGTATTAAGCTTATGTTTTTTAAGAAAATTACCAATTGTTTCGCTAGATAAGACCCCTATTCCTCAGCTGGGATCATTTAGAGCCTTTTTAAGCTGCAATAAAACTGCATTTTTAACCTTCAATCTGTTGAGCACCACTGAAGTCCACTACATGGAGAAAAATCCTAAAATGATTTCCTCAAAAACCTTAAATTCTTTGCAACTGAAGAGAGAGAGACATGAACATCTTGGATGACAAGGGAGTAAGTAAATTATCAGGAAATTTTTATTCTGAAAGTGTCGTAATTGGTAAAACATTATTGCTCTCATGTACTCTGTAGCATGCAGAATCCGTATTTAGTTGTGTTGCTCCGTGCAGCTTGTAGGTTTCTGGCTAACCAGCCAGATAATAGCAATATATGTTCGCTCGCAATTGTCTAGAAATGTGTCAATGAATAGTGAATGTTTTTTGTTGTTGTTATTACTTGGAGTTCTGATAAAGAACAGAGCAATATGTTGGTGTACAATCTGCAGTGCTTTATCAGTACGTTTCTGCATTGGGCTAACGCATATACCAAGGCTGTTTGGGTGTTTACCACCAAGCTATGGGTTTAAGTAATGGTGATGGGCGTTCCGTTTCCGACATGCGTTGCACACAGTAGACCAATCACCGCAGATTAGTGTCACGCAAATGAGGAAATGAATCGTTTAGCGAACCGTTTGGCAATCGTTAAGCAAATAAGTAAAAATAAATGCATATTATAAAACAATAAAAGTGTTTTTCGACCTTGCATGCATGGCAACCTGTTGTTGGGCACTCCCAAAGCCAAAATATGAATCTTTTATAATCCATAGTAGGGGCACTTTAAGTGACAAACGAATCACGCTTTAGCATTCAATTTGAGGACTATGAAGACGTGAGTCTTGTCTTAGGGATACAAAGAATACAAATCCTATTAGCACACATATTAAAAAGTCTAGGAAAAATAATTTATTCATCAAAGTCAAATTATTTTTAGGTAACAATGGCAAATGTTTTTGCTCTGACGGATGTCAGCCTCTAGCTGTAAAATGATTAAAGCATTCCCATAGCTGCTTTATGATATGACAGGTTTTCTGGGCAACCCCCTCTCTTCCTCAGTTCAATACAGAGAGGGAGACTAGGAACTGGAATTGATTAATGTACTTTTCCTTCCTACCTACAAAGCAGCTTTATGTGATAATTCACAGTGTTCTCAAACTATATCTCCCATAACTTTATTTTAAACCTCCTGCATTTTCTAAAAGCTTTTCTTCGCCCTGCCCTTGCAGAGTGCTTAAAATGTCAAACTCAATGTGTTTTTTAGCTGAAAAATTCCAGCTGATGCTTCATTTACCTCACTGCTGGCTAGTCTTCTGCATACTGCACGCATCCTTTCAAAAAAAAAAAAAATCATGACAGCTGATGAGAATATCGCCATTAGCAGTCTGGCGTCTGCTGCGTTAGTGTTTGTCATTAACATTTTCCTCTGTTGTTTTGTGAAGGTGAAGCCCTCTACGATTGCCGCCCAACTGTCTCTTTGCCTGATGCCTGAGTTTCAGTTCCTCTCTGAAGTCATAGTCAGTGAGGCCTTGGTCTTCCTTGCAAAGCTTACTGTAGGCGTCTGCTAAAGCCCTGAATTCAGAAATAGAGATCTCTGTGGGCCGCAGTGTGGGATCCACATCAGCACTGCGCAGCAACTCTTCCGTCAGTTCTTGACGCTGAGACTCTGGGAACAGCATCCTGCAGCAAAGAAAAAAAACAGTCATCACACACTGACACAATGAGTTAACACAGAAAACTTGAGAAGAGGCATGGAAGTGACGTTATATGGTCAGTGCGGATGTTCGCTTAGCGCTTGTCAAACTAGAAAAGCAGCGACTCATGCAGTTTATGTTGCTGCTGAAATTACAGATGTTCTCCCTCACATTCCTCAATTCAGTGACACTAATTGCTGAGCTCCTTCCCAACTTCCTGCAGCACTGAGCCCCACCTGCCTCAACACACCTGCCTGGAAGTTTCTGGTAATACTTCACTCCCTGATTAGCTTCAGGTTAGGGTGTGTGTGAGCTGAATTTTGAAGGACACTGGCGTTTCAGGACTGGACACCCCTGAAATTTTTTCCAGTGTATGTATTTAACATTTTGAGGATGAACACTCAACATCAAGGTACACAACAGTATCTCTGTATCTACCCTTCCTAAAATCCATTATTTAGAGGAAGCCAAACGAAACACATCGAGAATAGAGGTAGTTTTGAAAAGTAGTTTACAGAATGCCAGGGAAATGCTTACTCGAGCCCTCTGCGGCAGTGCTTCCTCCGGAACTGGAAGGCGTTCTTGACAATCCTCTCGACCAGCTTGAAGGGCTGCTGGATCTGGGGCTGAGCCAGCGGAGTGAAGTGCACCACCCCCACATCCACCTACGTACACCGCCGGGTGACGAGATGAAAACACACACACATACACACACAGAGACAGCAGTGTTATAGTCAGACCTGGAGACCATTTTCACAAGCTACTCCCACTCGAGTGAGGGGGAGAAACGGAATAGAAACTAGCGCAAGAGGGATATACGAGTGAAGAGAAGCAGAGGGTTGGGAGAGGAGGCGGTGGATGACGCTGCACGATGACAAGCCAGTTCCGGTTGCTACAGTAACACCTGTTTGAAGGACCATCAAAACAATCCTCTTCAAATGTGAATAGTAAGTCTCTTGTTACACTGTTGCTTCCTAAATGTTCTTATAGCCACAGTCTAGTGCTGCTGTAGGGAGACGCTTCAGCTTCCGTCTCCCTTGTCTCCCACCGATCAGCACTAAAGGACAGTGCTTCTTTTCATTATGCAAAATCTGCATAGATGTCTGCCATGCCCAGGCTAAAACCTGTTTCTCTCGAGTACATGTAGGGGGAGGCATAATTTTGGTAGCTCCAGAACCAGTTACCGACCTGCATCAGAACAAACTGTTCATCTTTGTTATTCACTCTTCCAGAGTGTGGATTCTGAACTTAATTAATTAAGTGAAAGCTCCTAAATATCTACGAGATACAAGAGCAATACTTTGCCGTAGATTTTTAGAAATGTGCTGGAATGCCCCCAGAATGGAGATGTGTGATGAAGATAATGAAGATACTGAGGAAAACGCAATTTGTTGTAGGTGATAAAGAGAAAATGCAAATTGATTTGTGCTGCATCTCAGCTGCATGTTTTACTGTGATTTAACATAGTGTTAACCCATGCAGGACTCCTGGCTTCCTAGACTTTGGCTAGATTCTTCCACTCTTGGGCTTATTTTAAATAAATTACGAGCAGGATACAAGGCTTTAAAGAGCCCTTCTGGTGTTTAGGGCTACAAAACGGCAATACACTGGAGATGACAGAGAAGGAAAGATGTGACAAGAGCTTTCAAAAACCATTGACTCATCTGCCCTCAGCTATGCAGAATGAGAACCAACATTCAAGAAATCAATTTGGCCACCTGTCATTTACCCAGCTGGGGATGCTGGCTTTAAAATGAGACACTCTTAACGCCCCTTCACTCTGTGAAGGCATCTGAAATTTTGACCAGGTAGATTCAAGTCCCTAAGAAGTCACAAAGAAACACTTAATATTTAGGAGCAACCACATAGTATTATACATGTATATACGCAATAGCTTGCCTGTAATATGCCCCTCCTCTTTCCCTCAAGTTATTTTAATCCTGGTATTAAAGCAAAACACAAAATGGCCTGTACACCCCCATATACACATACACATATGCAGTGTTGGGGGTAACGCATTACAAGTAACACAAGTTACGTAATATTATTACTTTTTCCAAGTAACTAGTAAAGTAACGCATTACTTTTTAATTGACAAGAAAATATCTTGAGTTACTTTTTTCAAATAAGTAACGCCAGTTACTTTTCCCCCCATTTATTGATTAAAATCTCTCCTGTCCCCATGTTGAGAGAAATCGGGAGTAAGGTATTAGTTTTAGAATAAATGTAAACATGCATTAATTCATCTCACTCACATAAAACAAATTTAGTATTCCTCAAAATGAATAAAAACAATAAAAAAATACAACTCAGAATATCACACAAACCTGCTATAATTAAATACGCTAAATAATACAAATATCCTTTATGCATTTAATACCATTTTATTAACCAATGTCTTTGCTGCCGACCTTCGATGATCCAATTCAACCATACTAATAAGAAAAAATTACTCAAAATCATCTAATATATGTTTTCCTTTTTTTGTTTTTTTTTATTGCTGAAGAGTTGATATGTTTTCTTCTGCGGTCTACTGTACAGACGTGAATTCACTTTTCTCAAAGCCTCAGGCTTTTGGTGTGACAAGGCTTTTACATTTGCCAAAAATAGAACTTTTTATATTAAAAACAAACAAGCACGCTCTGCCCAGATTTAAAAAGTAATGCAAAAGTAACGCAACGCATTACTTTTCATAAAAAGTAACATAATTAGTTACGTTTTTAGGGAGTAACTCAATATTGTAATGCATTACTTTTAAAAGTGACTTTCCCCAACATATATGGGTCGGTTTCAACAGAAACACATTACTGTCATTAATATACTCTATAGCTACACTATATTTGCCCCTACTATATAGGACTCATTTGCACCTGAGTGTGAGTGCACCCTTAATACAAAGGGTGTGAATTTTAATTTGTCATTTCTAATGAAGAATGATCAAATTGAGATGGCAGTCCCTCAGGGCTATCTGAGTAACCATTATTTCCTTTACATAACTGCCAGAGAACAATGGAGTATGCGGCTGGAAATGCATACAGTGAGGGAAAGGAGAAAATAGTCCTGCAATGAGTTGGGATACATTAATCATGACAGCACTTTCAAAAGACAACCACTCTTACTTCAGCTCAGATGAGGAAAGCGAAAGAGAGAATGTAACCAGCGCGACTGACAGGGCTTTTGCCAGAGAGGCTTGTTTTTACTGTAGGAATAGTTCGTCCTACGTTTTATGAACAGCCCAAGGCATCGATGGGAACCAAAGGAACTACTGATGTGCTTTTCAGATATGAATTGATTCTCATGGAGACTCTCTCCATCGTATGAGAGACTACAGGCTTTTGTCTGGCTTAAGACACAAGGGAAGATGGACATGGAGGGTAAGCTTGTTAAGAGGGCTAAATTCTGATTCTAAACAAACAGCGGCCCTATATTTAAGCACTTTAAAAATGCTAGGTCAGTGAAAATCATTCCTATTTCACTGAACAGTAAAGTCACAAGAAAAGCACAGAGGCAATAAATCAAGGTAGTGTGGAGACCCATGCACTTCCCTCTTGTACAGCAGAGAGTAATTTCCATTTATTATCATGAATTTAAACAGCCATTTCTGTAGCAGTAGCAATAAGACCATTTTGACATCTGCATTACAGGCAAACAGCTACAGCAGGGTAATGAAATGACTCCATCAGCAACAGTGAATAACAAATGGATCTCATCCTAAACAAGTAAATAGAAAAAAAAAAAAAAAAAAAAAACACCCACCCCATCCCTCAAGAAATGACAACTTTGATGTCCACTCAAGCCTTTGCACATGATAGCTAGAGGTGATAAAATCAAGGGACCATGCATATAATTGCTTTGTGCGTCTTCACACGTCAGCTGCCAACACATAAGCATTCCCTGGGTACGTTAATGGCACCCCTTACACATTGTTAACACATTTTAGTTGTTTACTTTTTAGCACGGTCCCAGCATTAGCACTTGAATGCACACATGAAGATCACCACCACTAAATATAAGAGTATACCTTCATTTTCACCTGTGTTAAAGTACTGATTCTGACCTACAGGTCCAATTTTGGTCATTTGTTAACCTGAATGTGTTTAAAGAATTTGTTTATACAAAACAGAATTCTATAGGTAGATTCAATTTTGTCCTTCTTTGCCCTCTTTGTCATTTCTAAACCAATGCCATATAGCCACTCCCACCCTGCAGCGAAGAGAGGACGGATAGAGGACGGCAGGGGTGGGGGGTGTAGGGGTTTATAGGGGCAGCAGCTGTGAGTTCATCCTCCTGCAGAGTGAATGTTCCTGCTCAGAGGCTAGTCATTTTATGATTAGGGTGATAGTGGTGCATTGCCACTATACTGAAACTCCTTTAATAGCAGGTGAAAGGTCCATGCCTTAGTCCACTACCCAATGAGACCACTACCCACAAAGCATATATATATATATATATATATATATATATATATATATATATATATATATATATATATATATATATATATGTATATATATATATATGGTATATCTCTCTCTATATGGTTATGGTTAAATAAAAAGTCTAAATATCTGCCAACAGAACAAAATGACAAACTTTAGATTTTTTTTTTTCTAAATATTTTATATAATCTGATCTTTAATAAATTCATGACGTCTTAGATCATTAAGGAAATATTTCGATTTTTTTTTTTTTTTTTTTTTTTTTTTTTTTTTTTACAGGAAAACATAATATTCAATAGAATATTCGATAAGTATGTGTTTTTTCGTTAAATCTATGTAATTAATATTCAAAATACTTAATATATGCAAATAAACCAGATAATAAACAGCACTGAAAAAAACAAGCCCTCTTTCAAAATTAACGAGGTAAACGTTTATTTCTTTGAGAAAAAAAACGGGGTAAGTTAAAGCGTTCAAAATAGACCTTAAATCGAATGAAGAGCTTACGACATTAAATCACAGACGGGACTTAAATCGCTGTAAGAGCATATGGAGCAAAGAACGGAGACTTTCATGAGCGTGAAGTTGAGATCGCTGCTGCGTGACGTAGACCATCATTCGTGCAGCTTTGAAAACAGCATCGTCGCTCCATCACTGATGTCCTCTGATACACCGCTGCTGCTGAAGACAAGGATAACATGAACGGATAGCTAACGATACAACTACGGGCGTTTATACTCTGTTTATGTATTTAGCAGTGTGTGTACGTGTGTGTATATGTGTGTGCTCGGAAACCTGACGCGTCATAGCTCGCTCTGCACCAGCCGAGGTAAGGACAGGATTTCTGCATTCCGCTCCGTATTATAAATAAACCGTTCAGCCTCCACTATGAGTCATAACCTAAAAGATTTGTGTTACTGCCTTAGTAAAACGAAAGGGTGAAAATGTGCTGACAAGTTGTGTGCTCGTGTGTCTGAAACGATACTTTATTTCATTTACCTGACCGTATGGAAAACAAAATCAGACTCCAGTTATCAGACATGGCAACAATACGTGCATGTTCAGTCACTGCACTAATAACTATGGGTATGAGGCATGAACAGGAAAGGCTCGGCAGCAGTAAAAGGAGCCAGTAGTTAGGAACCTGCTTCCTCATCATCCTGTGGGCGCACACTTCTCTTTGTTCCTAGTGCACTGGGGGAGGAGGACACTCGTTTAATTCTCTCTCACTTATTTCCTAAGGCAGGCAGCGGTGCTGAGGAGTCTCTGCCGTCGCAGTTGCAGCCGAAGGAGAGGGGACTAGGCAAGCTCGTGTGAATGTTGGCCGAGTTCAGGAACGCGGCAGGATGGCGTCCACGGGCACGCAGATCTTTGCCTTCGTGCTGGCATTGCTAGGCATCCTAGGTGCCACGGTGGCCACATTACTGCCTAACTGGAAGGTGAGCGCGGATGTCGGTTCGAACATCATCACTGCCATCTCGCAGATGCAGGGGCTGTGGATGGACTGCACCTGGTACAGCACAGGCATGTTCAGCTGCACGCTAAAATACTCTGTGCTGGCACTGCCCGCGTACCTGCAGACGGCACGCACCACCATGGTGCTTTCCTGCGTGTTGGCAGCACTGGGATTGTGTTTGGCCTCTTTGGGTTTAAAGTGCACTCGCTGGGGTGGTGGACGGCGTGCTAAACGTCACGCTGCCATGGCAGCCGGCACCTGCTTTCTGGCCTCTGGCTTTCTCTGCCTTGTTCCTGCCTCCTGGTACACAAACGAGGTTATCGTCAGTTTCCTAGACGCCAATGTGCCCGAAAGCAACAAGTTTGAGCCGGGCGGTGCTGTCTACGTAGCCTTCATCTCGTCTGGTTTCCTTTTCGTGGGTGGATCCATTTTCTGTCTTTCCTGCTCTGGTAAGCGACATGGCCCCCAGGATTTGATACTTCTCCCTCCCGACAAACTCCTCTTGCAGCAGCAACAGCAACTGCTGCAACAACAGCAGCAACAGGACCAGCTCCAGCACCAGTACTGTTCTCTGTCACCACTGGACAACAAAACTGGCTACAGCCTGCAGGACTACGTATAGGGGACTGAAAGTTCTGGAGCAAAACAAGTGCAAAGCACTGCCACTCGACTACTTGGCTCTCGTGATTACAACATGCAAGGGCGAGAGGGGCCGCAACTTTGAAGCATTTCCCTTATTGTTTCCATCTCTCCTTTTTACAATCAGCAAGCACAACACGGTGGAAGTATTCCGTTAAGCGACGTCTACGAACAGACGGATTGTTAATACTGAGGGGCGAGTGGCAGCAACACTGCAGTAGCGACAGCTAAAGCGGTGTGAAAGACTGAGCAAGATGATAAATAAATGCACATATCCAGCATCCTAGTAAATCTTATTAAAGTGTTCCTCTGGGAACGGATTAGCAACAAGGGAATGTTTCTGCTACTTCAAATCCCAACCCCTCCTTCCCAAAGATCTGAACTCAGAAGCAATCGTTTAGCTGCTAACAATCGTTTCGGTAACCTCTGTCTAAAGTAAGATGGCAATATGTCTCTTAGAGGCAACAGTATGGGAGAGCCCTTGTTTGGGAGATTCTTTGCTTTTCTTTCCATTTGAGTAATGGTTGTATTAATGAAATCTGTCTTATTTTGGTAGCTGATAGGATGATTGATATTCTGCCTAAGCATGCTTTCTGGAGCCTGTGCATAATGCAGTGGAATGCCTGATGTAGACTGAATTGTAGCCATATAGCCTGTGCCTAAAGAGCTGTAGTACATAAACCGCTGAAACTGTTTGGAGAGAAGTAGGAGGAGAGAATGAATAGGGGTTGCTGGGTCAGGCATGTATGGGAAATCCATATCGAGGCTGAGAGGAGACTGCCCCTACCTTACGTCAAATGGACAATGTAATGTTGTGCCATTCAACACTTTCGTATTTTGTCCCCGACAAAAGCAAGCTGCCTTCAGCTCAGGGCATGCTGTTTGCCGCTCTATCACGCACACACTTTCATACGCTTGCTGTGCTGCATGTGTGCTTTTTACTCATGCTGCTACTCACTGCCATGGAAACGGGATTCTGCACCCAAATACGTGTATTGTCTAGGGGTTGTGTCTCTCTGCACGCTCAGGGGATGGTGGTCCTGTCTGTGATGAGCTGTAGGCTGTCATAAATCACTCCGGCCAACAGCAGAGGATTGGTGTCTGGAGACCAAGCCTCTGCATCATCCTTTCTCTCAGATGGGAGGGTCCCTACCCTGCTGACCACCTCCGAGCTTGAGAACACGATCAGTAGACAACATACGTGCAGCAGTTTTGTTTTAGACACCTTACATCAACAAAGACATGAGATTTAGTAATTGGCAGCGCTTTTGTGGAAGCATGTGGCACCTGATAAGGCTGCAATCTGCCTGCGTCTACTCTCACAGGAAGTAGTCTTTTGCCAAATTGCTTTCCTTTTTCCCAAAATATGAATAAGCAGCCACATTTGTCTACAAACGCATCAGATTGTCACCTACAAGGGGCTCTTTACGTCATCTCAAAGGAATATTTCAGGTCATTCTTAACGTCTGTGGACATCATCTGTGGCTTGCTGTCGATTACCAGAGAAAGGGAAATGGTTCAACATTTAAAGTGTTTACTTATGGTGCTGCTCACATACATTCCATTGTTATTACTATAAAAGGATAGTTCATCAATTACTCACCCTCAAGTTGTTCCAAACCTGTATGAGTTACAGATTTGGAACCTGTATGAAGTCAATGGCTACCAGCAATGGTTTGGAATACCAGTATTCTCCAAAATATCTTCTTTGCGTTCAACAGAAGTTCATACAGGTTTGAAACAAGATGTCAAAATGTTCATTTTCAGGTGAATTGTCCCTTGCAATGCATTTCCCATTTGTTTGCTTGCCACTGCTTCAGTTTTATATGAACTTAAAACTTTTTGTCTTTGGTAAACAGACAGCATGCCACAAATACTGGCCATAACGATTAATTCAAGTACGAGAAACATCATACTCTACCTCTCTCAGTGCTCGCCATCCCGTTCTCCCCAAGCACTTACGGATGTTGCCTCTGACAGCCAGAACGGTTGCATGTCATGTGCAAATTTGCCAATGCATGTACACACAAACGCCCCCTCATAAGCATGCCCCCTTCCCCTGCATATATAACTTGTGCCAAGAGTCGAGTAAGTGTGTGTTGTGCTTGGATGCAGCCATGCGTTTCTATGCTGCTGAAGGGAGGAATGCAATTTCAGTGTTGTTCTGCTCTGGCAAAAAGAGCTTTGGCAGTGATGGATAGCACAGTGCATTCTTCCTCTCAAGCAGATTCCCACAGGCGAGCAGATGGCTGGGCCCAGCTCGCCCCCTGCAGGCAGCGGCGGGCATGCTGCGTGGGCACAGCCAGGTTTTGCGCTGGCCCTCTAGGGCAGATTACGCCTTCCTCAGCAGACCATGCCAGCTCCTGGACAATAACGACTGCCCATGCACCATTACCGAATGCAATAAGCACTCCTCCTACCCTCCGGAAGTAACGATGCACTGAAATGTTACAATTGTGAATGTGCCAAACTCATGACTACTTTGCAAATGTATGTACAGGTGTACTGTTCTGTTTGCCAAATGCAAGATTATTTAAAGTTTTCGAAAGACTGTCATCTGTACTGGGAGATAATTTATAAATATGAAGTTTATCAACGAAAATATCAACTAATCTTAAATTCCAAAGCACAATGATTCTAGGATCACAAGCTGTTCAAGTTCACTAGGATTGAAAAGACTTTAAATTGTACTTTGGTATTTCATATTCATTGAAACTCAGCAAAGATCGCATTTATCACTATTAATTTACTGAGAGCACTGTTCAACACCCAAGCATGTTCACAGCAAATCTTCTTTATAAGAAGACAAACATTTACACCTTTAATTGTGTAACCTCATTTGAAAGCAATTTATTTTTTTGTTAGCTTAACATGGTAGAAGATACACTGAAATGAAGATGATTATCTGTAGATAGTATTACCAGAAGAGGTTTTGTAATTATAAAGACAAACTATTCATATATTGTTATGGTGCAGCTTGTTTATTAGCACGCTAGGAAAAAAAAAGTTTCATATGATCCAGATGAAACAAAAAGGCCCTCGTTTTTGTTCAGTGGCCAATTTAATGATTTCTCATTGGATAAATGCAGCTTATTTTTTGGTGGATGCTTCTGCACCTTCTTAATTTTGCAGAGGATATTGTTCAAATATTTCTGTACTGTTCTCTCAGTGTGCTTGTGCAGGTAGTTATATTTTTATTAATAAAAAATTGATGTAAGCAGTATGTTCTTAAAAATAACTAAGTCTTATTTAATAAATTTGTGCTGTTTTGTTCATGTGGGGACAACACTTAAGCAACAAATGGCAACTATTTGAATAGAACAGGCTGTATGGAACATATTCTTTCATAATTTCAATTGACTGTATTCTTAGTTAACATTAAATATGAATAAATAAAATCAGCATTCGTTAATTATCTAGAGGATCACTGAAAGAGAACTACTGAAAATAAATCTCATTATAAGAGGTGTGCATAAACTTTTACCTAGTTGACGATGCATTTAAAAAAAAAAAAAAAAAAAAAAAAAAAAAAAAAAAAAAAAAAAAAAAAATCACAAAGTGCATTTGTATATGCCTTTAAAATATACATGCATTTTTTATTGACGTGGCTATTTTATATACTTTTATGATTTACTGTCCATTATGATTTGATGTATGCAGCGATCTTAACACTAAGTCACAGTCCATAAAGTGTAAGACAGCCCTGGTAGATTTCTGGCCATCATATAAGGCTTGGTTCTTTAGGCGAATTTTTAGGCCATCTCATTATGGTTCATTACATACTGTATAGGGTGATGAGAAGATTTGTTTTATATAAGTAAATGTATATATCCTAATTAAGGCGATTTGGTTTGGATAATGTAACAGCTTAGAGCTCATAAGAGATCTAAGAAGAGGAAATCTATAACATCACACAATGGCAAAATACTCCATTACATGTCTTCATGTAAGGTAAAGCATTTTGAGCATGTAAGACTAGCTAAACTGTTTAAAAAACTGAAGTGTTAAACTTCATTGGGCATCAAAACCCCATCAGCAGTAATGGCGTGCCAAGTCCATAAACAATCAATCAGTCAGCACCCCTCAATGGCTCACTTCAGTCACTGCAAGCATTATTATTATTTTCCTTTAGAGCCAGTGTCTTATTTTTGTAATATGAGCAATGTGGAAGATATAATATGATTGTCAGACACTGTGGGTGACCTTGCTCTGCTGAAACACTCTTGGGTCTGTACACACACTCAGTCCCGTGAGCACAACAGAATGATGATACTGCTCTTGTTTGGTGCATTGTGAACTGCTGAGACAGGCAGTATAGAATGCCAAGATAAAAGAGCCTGCATGAAAACAATATTTTCTCATTTTCTTTCCAAAGGTGTAAATAAAAGATTGCTGCAGTATGTTTTACAAAATAGAATTTCAGTCTATCAGCTTCAAAATGTCACATTTAATTGTGTTACTGGTAATTTGTAAAATGTACTAGCAATTTCAAAATGAAAATTGTTTAAAAGTAAATCCCATTTACACCATTTCTTTTTCAGTGTAGATCTTAAATTTAAAAGATTTAATTTAATTCATTTCAAACATTACATACACAAAGGAGAAAACTGTTATTAAATAAATATGTGGGAGAAGCTTTAGCCAAAAATAGCGCTGTTGTAATATTATAACAGCATATAATCAAATCTTACACTGGGTGTAGAACCACATATTTGCAAGATCTCTAAAATATCTTTATTGAAAACTACTAATGAGCTTTGGTCAAAATCCAAAGTATTTAATATTAAAATGGGATATTTTTAGATCTGGGATCATAATATATTGAGAGTAAGGCTGCAGGCTTTCTGAGACATTGAAATAACCTTCCTTTACTCCCGATACCTCATTTGACCCCATTTATTAAAATGGAGCACTACTTATACCACATTTGGCCCCATTATGCACTCTGTGAGGTTTCATTTTCTGTGATGGTCCCATGGTGCAACAGTCAATGGAGAAAAAGAGTTTAATGATCCTTAAAATGAACATAAAAAAAAAAAAGCGTGACTGGCCTTGCTATGTATAGGTAGTTGAAATGACACCTTTTTTATGTCCAGAGTATCATTTCTCTCTTTTATTTCTTAAGAAATAAGAAAATAATGTCAGATAGGGTTCTGTTGCAGAACAACAAGTCTCCTCAGGAATATATTTACATTATTATTTTAATAATTGTAAATAAATAATAATAATTGTGCAATCGAAAATCATTTGCTGCAACATTCAGCTGAAATATTTTTGTGATAAGAAAATTTAAGGAACAAGAATTGAAATGAGACGTGTTTTACGGAGTGCCGACACATTTCGACCAATTATTTGAATGACTTTTCCAGTCCTTTGTGATTATTGGATAAGTCTCGTATTTTCAAAAGACTGCCCTTTCCAGTCAAAGAGAAAACTACTATCCTATACTGTAAATCCTTAAAGGCCGTATGTATGTGTCCAAACCTATAATTTTTTGTGTCTTCTTAAGCTTTTTCTCCACACATTTTCATGTGCAAATGTCATAAACCCACATGTATAGCTGTGTAGGATCATCTCCTCAGAGAGCGTAGAGGGATGGAGGTGCCAGTGCTTCCATTACTCTTAATATCCAGACAAACATCTGCTTGAGGTACGCTTCACTCTCTCTACAGATCAATCTCTGTCATGAGCCCATCCTCAAGCTGTTTCCCTCTTACTCGCACTTTCTATCCTCTGTGTGTGGGAAGGACACTGCAGTAGCAGCTGGCTCCACGTCTGCCTCCGTACACGCATCAGCTCAAGGGACGGCAGCCCATCCCTGTGCTCGTGAAACGCGTGGGGGAGAAGGAGGAGGGGGGGTCGCTACTGAACCACTTTTGCATCTGATCATGAAGAGACGATAATTATATTCATTCAGTCATTCTGAAGAATGCGATTATTCTGTCTAACAGCAGCATTTTACAGCAGACACAATGTGGGCGATGACACAAGTTCATTTGATTGTACTGCAGCTGAATAAGACAAACATGCTAGAAATGAGAACTTCTGTTTAAATATGTCACAATTTAACATTTACTGTAGCAGTCACTGCGTGGGCAAGTGCTGGGGTTAAAGATTTGCAATCCACCTGGTGGGGGTGTCAAGTGCGATCCATGACTGAGGAGACCAGCAAGTGCAGCGTGGGCCTGAGGACATACAATGCACATCCAATCACCATGGACAAGCCTTCAAGGACAACCACAGTCACTCAATGTGACAGAACAAGGTGCCCCACAGCGTCCACACAAGACTGCCAGACATTTAAAAAAAAAAAAAAAAAAAAAAAAAAAAATGCCACATATAAAAAAAAACACCCCTAGTGGCATGCCAATATCAGCTAATGCTCATGATTATAAATAGAACAACTCTGTCCTGTTCTGATGAAATGCTGCGGCTAATTCTCTCTGACCTTACAGAGGGGTTCTGCAGGGAAATGAAACATGGCAAATCTAATAATGCAACCCATAGTGTGAATATAGTGCAGAGCAATTCAGGACTGTTCTCTAAATACAGTGAATGAGCTACTGCTAATTACCAGCTGCACAATATTCAGTTCTCTAATCCAGTTAATTTGACAAGAGCTGTGTATTATACACCATGTGTGGCAACTCACTCCCAGACGCATCTTCTCTCTAAACCTTCAATAAATCCTATTAACTTTGCACAGTGTTCATGTACTGTGATATCTGGACCAATTCACACATTTCCGATTATTAATTGTTAAACTGTAATTGCTCATGTGTAATGGACTGAAGGTATAACTAAATATACAGTGCACAATATTCCCATGCACATTTTACCAATTCCAAATCATATTAATAACTACTATTAATTTTGTATTTAATCATTTATAAGTGATATACAGTTTTATGCGAACGTTTGGGAACCCCTTGCAGAATCTGTAAAAATGTGAATAATTTTAACAAAATAAGAGAGATCATACAAAATGCATGTTTTTTTTATTTTATTTAGTACTGTCCTGAGTAAGATATTTTACATAAAAGATGTTTACATCTTAAATAGCTGAAATTATTAAAATAACCCCCTTCAAAACTTTGGGAACCCTTAGATCTTAATACTGTGTGTGGTTACCTAGATGATCTACAACTGTTTTTTGTTTTATGATAGTTGTTCATGAGTCCCTTGTTTGTTCTGAACAGTTAAACTGTGCACTGTTTCTCAGAAAAATCCTCCAGTTCCTGCACATTCTTCAGTTTTCCAGCATCTTTTGCACATTTAAACCCATTCCAGCAGTGACCGTATGATTTTGAGATTCATCTTTTCACACAGAGGACAACTGAGGGACGCAAACACAACTATTACAGAAGGTTCAAACATTTTTTGTCTTGTGGACTATATGTAAACATCTTTTATGTAAAATGTCTTACTCATGACAGTACTAAATAAAAAATAACATGCCTTTTGTATGATCTCACAATTCATTCATTTTCACAGATTCTGCAAGGGGTTCCCAAACTTTTTCACGCCACTGTATAACTGTACATGAGAATCGAAGTGAAAAACTTATATATTTAGGTGTGCATAATTATTAGACAGGTTTTCTTTTACAGATAAAATGAGCCTAAAAAAAAAATAAAAAATAAAAAATAAAAAATAAAAAAAGAGAGAGAGAGAGAGATTTAACTCTGACTTAAGTCAAAAATTATTAAACCCCCATAAGAAATATTCTAAACTAATGCAGTACAGAAATGGCTAAGTTAAGACATGACGATTGGACAGCAAAATGCTCATTGGATCAGCAGAGTCAGAAAAAAAACAGGTGGAGAAGAAAAGACATGTTAACGGCAAAAGAATTATGAATTCATGTAAAGAATTAGGTGTGAAACCATAAGGAACCCTTTAGTCTCCAGCGCTACCATTTTCCAGAACTGCAACCTAGCTGGAGTCTTAATAAGAATAGTGCAGTAAAATACACTAAGACTGTTTTTTTTATAGGCTTTATGGACTGATAAGCATCACATCCTCTTTTACTACTCTTTCAAAAATTTATCTTCGAGAATCTGGCAGTAAGTTTTGGGAGTTCATTTTTAGTCTATCTCCTATCCTGAAGTCTGTCTTGCAAAGATGGACTAAAAATGAACTCCCAAAACTTATTGCCAGATTCTGAAAGATAAAATCTTCAAACAGTGGTACAAGAGGATGTGGTGCTGGTCCTTTAAGAATCACTCTTAACTTATCTGTCTATAAAGCCTTTTTCTGACCGTGCTGACCCAATGAGCATTTTGCTACCCAGTGGTAATGCCTTAACTTCGCAATTTCTGTATTGCATTAGTTTTGAATATTTCTCATGGGTATTTAATACTTTTTGACTTTCAGTCGGAGTTCAATTTCTTTTTTGGCTTATTTTACCTATAAAAAAAAAAACTGTCTAATAATTATGCACACCTGAATATAAGGAGTTTTTCACTTCCAGCCTTAATGGACAATTATACATCAATTATATGAACAATGATTTATCAGAATCAGAATCAGAAAGAGCTTTATTGCCAGGCATGTTCACACATACAAGGAATTTGTTTTGGTGACAGAAGCTTCCACAGTACAACAGAATGACAGTGACAAGACAAGACAAATATAAAAAGAATAAAAACAGAATAGTAATAGAAGTAAATATAGCTGCAAGCAGCAATTGCGGGGCCAAGCACAAAAGAGGCAGAATGAGGAGTTAAACACGGCAAGGAGCAGCAGTGAGCAACAGTGAGTAACTTAAGCCATTTTAGGATAATATCAGTTGAAATGGCTGAAAAATCATAGATACAACCAATCGTAATAAAATTTAATGGCTCATCACTTTTGACCAACAGGTGGTGCTGTTTTCAAATTGATGTGACGTGTTCTATGTGAAATGACAATGACACACACAAAGTTTGCCGTCATTATGTCAAAGCTTTGCAGAGATACAGCCTCAGATGTAGTTTGGCATCTTTCCAGAAAATTTGTTGATGCGTTAAACGAAAACGGTTTCGTATATCGACACGAAATTCATAACTTTTTGCCAGCATAGTCTGAAGATGATCTGAGTCAAATTTGGTGAAGATCGGACTAACAGTCTGGGAGGAGTTCTAAAAAGTAGGTTTTGTACATGGGAAAATTGGATATGGTTCGACTCGGTATGACACACCGAATCTAAAGAGACCAGTTTTGTGATTTTTGGACAAATCATTCAGACGTTATAAAGAAAAAGAGCCATTTTTCGTATCTCCTGACCACTAAGGGGCACTGCACCGAAACACTGCAGGTAGGCTCAGGTCATGCTTGTTTTAACACACACCAAGTTTGGTGTCAATATGACAAACTGTTACGGAGATATAGCCTCACATTGATTTTTGCTAGCTTTTCATAGAATTCTTTCGCGTGTTATTCGTGAACGGCTGGACGAATCGACTTGAATTCCATAACTTTTTGCCAGCATCGTCTGAAGATGATCTGGAACAATTTTTGTGACAATCGGTGCAACGGCCTAGGACAAGTTCGAAAAAGTAGGTTTTACGAACAATTGAGAATAGCGAAAAAACTAAACCTTACGATTTTTGAATTTTGGACTTCATTCGACTCGGCATGAGCCAAGGATTCAGAGAAAAAAAAAATTTTGATTCTGTGCCTTACGGTTCAAAAGTTATTAGCATAAAACTTTTGAAAGTTTGGACAAGTGGTGGCGCTAGAGAGTTTGAGTTAGAGACTCCAAACTTGCTATGGTTAATGTTGGGACTGTCCTCTATCAGTGTGCAAAATTATACAACTTTCCCGCAAGCGGTTCTATGGGCTGCCATAGACTTGCGGCGGAAGAGGAAGAAGAAGAAGAAGAAGAAGAAGAAGCAGCGGAATAATAATAACGCCAACGGATACAATAGGTGCCACTGCACCTCTGGTGCTTGGCCCCTAAATATAGCTGCAAGCAGCAATTGCGGGGCCAAGCACAAAAGAGGCAGAATGAGGAGCTAAGCATGGCAAGGAGCAACAGAACGACTACAACAATGAGTATTTAAAGCCATTTTAGGATGATATCAGTTGAAATGGCTGAAACATCATAAATGCAATAACTAATCATATAATTTAATGGCTTATCACTTTTGACCAATAGGTGGTGCTGTTTTCAAATTGATGTGACGTGTTCCGTCTGAGGTGACAATGACACACACAAAGTTTGGTGTCACTATGTCAAAGCTTTACAAAGATACAGCCTCAGAGTCATTTTGGCATCATGCCTCAAATGTGTAGTGGCACTGTACGAAAACGGTTTTGTCTATTGACAAGAAATCCATAACTTTGTGAAAGCACAGTCTGAAGGTGATTTGAGTCAAATTTGGTGAAAATTGGACCAACGGTCTAGGAGGAGTTCAAACAAGTAGGTTTTGTACATTAATCAATATGGCACAAAGAAAGTTCAGCCAACTGTAGGATAATTGGTATGTATGTTGTCGACATGACCCAAGGAATGTTTTGAGACCAGTTTTATTACAACAGGCTAATGCTATCAGAAGTTATGAGCATTTCTGTAAATTTCATTATTAATGTTTAATGAATGGTGTATTACTTCTGACCAATAGGTGGCGCTGTTACCAAATTGATGTGGCGTGGTCAGTGTGAGGTGACAACGGTACATATAAAATTTGGTATCAATATGTCAAAGCTTTGCAGAGATACAGCCTCAGATGTAGTTTGGCATCATTCCAGCAAATTCGTTGATGTGCTAAAGAAAACCGTTTCGTAGATTGACACGAAATCAATCAACTTTTTGCCAGCATGGTCTGAAGATGATCTGAGTCAAATTTGGTGAAAATCGGACTAACGGTCTAGGAGGAGTTAGAAAAAGTAGGTTTTCAACATTAATCAAAATGGCGGACAGCATGTTTGGCCAATTTTGGTATACTGGATATCAATGTTCTCTGCATGACCCAAGGAATCTATTGACATCACATTCATTTCAATAGGCTAATGTAAGCAGAAGTTATTAGCATTTTTGTAAATTTCTTTATAACTTTTGGCCACAAGGTGGCGCTGCCCCCAAACTTTTTGAGTACTGTCAGGGCATAGTGCCAAAGACACATACTGGGTTTTGTAAGGACATGTCAATGCGATCGATATAGCATTTTTTGACAAATTCAATATGGCCGACACCCAAAATTGCTGACATGGGAAAATTGGATATGGTTGGACTCGGCATGATGCACCGAATCCGAAGAGACCAGTTTTGTGATTTTTGGCCAAACCATTCAGATATTATAAGCAAAAAAATGCCCTTTTTATATCTCCTGACCACTTGGTGGCACTGTGCCGAAACACTGCAGGTAGCCTCAGGTCATGCTTGTTATGACACACACCAAGTTTGGTCTCAATATGCCAAACCGTTGCGGAGATACAGCCTCAAAACTATAACTAAAAAAAATTTTGCGTGCTTTTTGTAGAATTCATTTGCGCATTATACGAGAACGGTTCGACTAATCAATTTGAATTCCACAACTTTTTGCCAGCATGGTCTGAAGATGATCTGAGCCAATTTTGGTGAAAATCAGACAAACTGTCTAGGACGAGTTCGAAAAAGTAGGTTTTACGAACAAAAATTTATAGAAAAAAAACTAAACCTTACAACTTTTGAATTTTGGACTTCATTCGATTCGGCATGAGTTTTGAGAATGAGAATTTTCATTCTGTGTCTTATGGTTCAAAAGTTATTAGCATAAAATTATTGAAACTTTGGACAAGTGGTGGCGCTAGAGAGCTTGAGTTAGAGACCCCAAACTTGCTGTGGTTAATGTTGGGACTATCCTCTATAAGTGTGCCAAATTTCACAACTTTCCCGCAAGCGGTTCTATGGGCTGCCATAGACTCAATAGCGGAAGAACAACACACAATATACAAAAATAGACAAAAGATGGTATTTGTATGTACAGATATGTTATGTTCAAATGCAATGAAAAGTAAATAAGTATGTGTGTTAAATAAATAACACATAATTACACATTTATTGCCAAGTTAACTATTCATGAGATGAATTGCCTGAGGAAAGAAACTGTTCCTGAGCCTGGCTGTTCTGGTGGTCAGTGTTTTGTAGTGCTGATCAGACAGCAATAGTTCAAAGAGGAAGTGGGCTGGGTGAATGGGGTCCAGAATGATTTAGCCAGCTCTTTTACTCACTCTGGATAAGTGCAGTTCTTGGAGAGTGGGGAGGGTTATACCACTGATACAATACAAAATAATACAAAAATAGTAGTTCTTGAGATCAATGTGGTTTGGAATTGGTAAAATGTGCTTGGAAAAAAAAAAAAAAAAAAGATCAGAATATCAACTTGCTTAATAATTATGCATGCACTGTAAGAGACCTCTAATTTGGACCAGGGGAACCTGGGAAATGACTTAATTGCATCAGACATGTTTCACTTTGCTCACTGCTTATTGGTCTAATTTCAATTTGAGACAATTTGAGAGCTCTTACATAACTGCTCCAGAGGTGTGGTACTGTGGTGGCAAACACTGTTGTAAGTCAGCAGACTTTCTGATACTTAAAATCTAAAACTTACCTGACTAGTCGGCTAAACTGGCAGGCTCCTGTAACATGAATTACAAAAAGAGCTCAAATATTTTTTTATAAGATGTTACGATTAAATAGCTACAATATAATGTAAAGCTAGGAAATCATACAAACATTTTTACCAATGCTTCCAAGACCATCACAGGACATTTTTGCAATTTCTGGAAAATCTACGTTTTGCCACTATGTTTTGCCAGAACATTATCATCCTGACAAATCAGAAGAATTCCACAGCAAGGATGCACAAGATCAACAAATATAAGATTTATATTTAGTTACTGATCCATCAAGTGGCCTAAAACCTGGACCATTCTTATTGTTGATTAAATCACTTTAATACCAGGTATGCAGACTCCACAGCCAACTCAAAGATGACACACACAACTAATGCTGATTTCCGAAGATGTGAGCAGTCCTCTAGGGTAAGCTTCTTCAGCACAGATGGTATTTATACCACCACAGCTCTGTACAACAAATAAATTGGCAAAGGCAAATTTGCAGCATTAAACGCTTGAACTAATATCAAAGAGAATTTATTGCTTTCTATGCAAGCGTAAAAAGAACATAGATATACAGATCTATCTGTCCCTATGGCCAAAAAACTAGATGTAAACTAGACTTTTACATTTTTTCAAAGAAAATGTGATTGGTGCCAGTGCAAAACTAACTTAAATGATGATAGGGTTTTCTGGGTGATTATTGGGGCATTGCATAGATCAGGGGTGCCCGAACTCATTCCTTGAGGGCCACTGTTCTGCAGAGTTTAGCTCCAACCCCAATTAGACACACCTGAACCAGCTAATCAAACTCTTACTAGGCATACTAGAAACTTCCTGGCATGTGTGTCGAGGCAAGTTGGAGCTAAACTCTGCAGGACACTCCAGGACCGAGTTTGGGCACTTCAGGCATAGAGAGCCCTCCATGGTGGTTGATCGCTGGCCTATGTCAAAAGACCCCACCCTCAAGTGTGTGATATTAGAGTCCCAAGATATGACTAGGGTATTTTCTTCAATCCAAGTCTATTAGAAATTTGGCCAGTTTAATTATCTGCCATATGAAAAAAACTCTCCTTTTTGAGAGCTTTACAGATCTCAACAAGCCACACAATCTGAGGTCATTCATATTCAATGCACAAACCATGTGAGAAGAGCAATGCACTGAAACTGTGAGCAGCAGTAATGATGATGCTTAATTAGTCACTATAATATTAACTGCATGTTAGGTCATACTCAAAATGCAAACAACATAAGCAGTTATTTCTCATTTAACACTGATTATTATTCTGCCTTTCCACAAGATTAATGTCTTCCTGACATCAGACACCGGAAAACAAATACCAGTGATGATTCAATATCATACAGATTAAGGTCTAAAGGTGAATTCCCACCAATAAATTTCAGTCAACCAAGAAATTTGATTTTCTCAAAAATCTGTCTTTCAACAGCACACAGTTTGAATGCAGTGGATGGAGAAAGATCCTGTCATTACTTATCCCTCAGATATCTTACAAGTGTTAGCCTATGTTTTTTCAAAGAGCGCAATTAAGCTTTTTCTCAGGGGTATGTCTACCATGCATCATCACTCTTGTACAATTTTTATCTTGAGATGTTTCAGTGACTTCTTGTGAGAAATCTCATGAAGCAGCATGCTTCTTTCATCAGTGTTGTAAAAGCCTTGGTGTGCAATGAAATAATCATCCTTGCCATTTAATCCAAGAGAATGCTCAATTCGCCCCACTTTCCTTTCTACCCTTCTTCATTCCAAAGCACTCCAGCTGGATAAAATATTTACAGACAAGGGAACTTCGTGCATAAGGTACTTTCTTTTATAGGACCCCTCTTATCCACAAACCCCTGGCATTCCCCAAAACTTAAAAATCCAGTGGAATAAAGAGGCAAGGCTAAAATTTTCAAACAGGGCTCTTATTTCCTCACTGCACAAAAGAACGCCGTACCAAATGCCTTGTGGGCATCATTACACACTAAGCGTCGCCATCTCTGATTCCATATCTAAGACAACATTGACTCTGTGCTCTTCTAATGAGCTAACACCCACATCCTTCCACATGAGCAGTCAGACACAGAAAGATACAGAAACATAAATGGCAGAAGAAAGGGACTTACGTTAGGTTTTGGAACAAAGGCACATCCTGGGATGGTGAAACAGTTTTTGACAGTGCAGAGATACTGAGCCATGACAGACAGACGGCTTCGTTGACGGCTTCCTGTGCTGGCTGTTAACCTCTAGAAATTAAATAGAGGACAAAGACTTTTTGGTTTTGTTTTTTTTTTTTCTTTTCATTAAATCATCCTAATGCTAAAAAAAAACACTCAAATACTTAAGTTTAATGGTGTTTTAGATGTACTTAAAAAAAAAAAAAGAAAAAAGAAAATTAACCTAATTTTCTAGAGAGCAAAGATTTAACTTGTTACCAAATATTGCCCTTTGTATGGTCTCCCAGCTAACTAGCTTTCTTACAAATCAATTTAAATAATAATAAAAAAAAAACTATTAAAAAACATAAATAATTCAAATAGTTTGGATTTAGCATTCTGTGTGCCAAACATGCTAAAAATAAACTGCATTTAGCTTGTTTGTCCACAGTTATAAAGCTGCAACACAGTAAATAACAACTGAAAAAAAGCATAATCTGAGTTACTGTTCATATTAATATAAGTTTTTGCACAATGTTCAACATCAAACATTTGATGAAAATATATATTTGACATGACTGTAAATTCTGGTTTGCAGGCCTTGTCACATTGAAGTGCTGAAAGAAATTTGATTGGTTCTGAATCTAGTGCTGGGTGATACCGGTTCAAACGGTAAATCAGTTTGAATTACGCACACCGTATTAATTTTTACACACTGTCCTCAATGTGAGAAATATTGAAAAAAACGTAAATACTGAAATGGGGTTGGGGTTTATATCAATTTTATCTCTGAGGAGAACTGACTGCAAAAAGAAAAATTTAGATGGTACTTTCTTTTTAACTTACCTCCATATAATGTATATTAATGTAATATTTGAAAGAGCATTGCTGCTTTGTTAACAGCAGTAATCAAAGAAACGCTGTTTCGCTGCTGTTTCCATAAAGAACACCTGCTGTTCTCATTCAGACCGTCTGCTGTTTTTGTTTCGTGCAGACGTTTTTGTAGCATAATATCACAAAACTAAAGTCAGACCATTCTGTTTTTGCTTTTAAATTTTGAAATTATACAATCTAATGTTTGGATCAAGATTAAAATGCAGGGGTTCTGCACCTGTTTCATGCAATCTGATAAAAAAAGCCATTCAGGGAAAAAACGTGATAAACCGTGAAACTGTCAGAATCCTAAAAACTTTATACAGATTTTTGGTCAAACCACCCAGCACCAGCTGAATCATGCTGCTTTAGAGCAGTCCAATTTTAGAGAATCAAGCTCCATGCTGTTGAAAAACAACTATATTTGAGTTGTCTTATTTGGAGTGAGATTTAATATTGCGGCTTGAGAGTGTGAAAGAGCCTGAAAGTGTGCATGTTTCATGCCAATTTCAAGCTGCGTGACAATAACAAACATAAAATGACAATTTTTATTCTGCTGTGCCTTTAGGAGTTCTGTGTAAATGAACTCGTGAAATGAACAACATTGCTTTGTTGGAAACTTGAAAAGCCTAAATTTCATTGTGACAGCCCTCCAAAAATTGAAAGAAAGCAGAAACTTAAGATCAAACAGAAATTATCAAGGTCTCTGTTAAAAATAAACCTCAACTCAGGACAAAAAAAAAAAAAAAAAAAAAAAAAAAAGATATTCAGAGGTACTTACAGCTCGGAATAGCACAAGATATCCCTTTTTCTGAACATCAAAAAGGCTTTGTTGTGGTATGCACTAGTGTGTGTTTAGAAATTGCTAGCATCTTTTAGCACATTGCTACAAGTTTGTATAATGTTATAACTTTGTAATATGTTGCGAACATGTTCTAGCGTGTCGCTAAGGACTACATCAAAGTATGCATACTTCCCAACTACTGTATATATGTGAACCTGGACCACAAAGTAGCATGGGTATATTTGTAGCAATAGCCAAAAATACTTGTTTTGGGTCAAAATTATCGATTTTTCTTTTATGCCAAAAATCATTAGGATATTAAGGAAAGATCATATTCCATGAAGACATTTTGTAAATTTCCTACCATAAATATTTTAAAACTTAATTTTTGATTAGCAATATGCATTCCTAAGAACTTCATTTGGACAACTTTAAAGGTGATTTTCTCAATATTAGGATTTTTTTGCACCCACAGATTCCAGATTTTCAAATAGTTGTATCTCGGCCAAATATTGTCCCATCTTAAACCATACATCAGTGGAAAGCTTATTTATTCAGCTTTGATGATGTATAAATCTCAATTTCAGAAAATCGACCCTTATGACTGGTCTTGTGGTCCAGTGTCACATAAAGGCAAAAAACAACATTACAAAAAGAGCAGCAAGTCCAAATTAACAGCATTCATAAAACAGTATGAAACAAAGTACCCAGATGAACTACTACTGGTTGTTGACCCCTGTTGGAAATATTAAATATTAAATATAAAAAATAAAACATTACAAAGGAACAATATCTGGAATAACAGTTTCTGTTCAACTTACCTCAGCCACCTCTTTCTGGAAGGTCAGTGTAAGCCTTGTGCGTCCAAACATAAAACACCCAGTTCTGTTAGATATCTGCTCCAGCCACTTTATAATGAGAGGAGTTGACACACTAAAAGGCAGATTTCCAATGATGTGCAGGTTAGGGGGTGCTGAAACACAAACACACATATCCATACACTAAAGAACCTTTCAAGTTCTTTACGGACACTCATATAACAACAAAGTATACAAATTATGTTACTGTGGTACTGTCAACAGCAGGCAGCTGACCTTTGCTAAGCTGGTCCTTGATCACCAAGAAAAGGCTGAATAAAGGATGGCAGACATTCAGGTATGTTGTCTTAAGCTTGTTTGTATATGAATAAGTCAGTGGCTGTTCTATCTTGTTGTTATAACAGGTGTTAAACAGAGGGGCAATCTGAAAGGTCTGGAGTGTTTTTTTTTTAAAGGATTGGGTGTGATGCTTGGCCAGGCCATTTGCAGCTGTGTTGGACAAGAACAGTGCGTTAACCCGAATTCTAGAAAGAAATGGCAGCCAAAGCAAAGACATTAACAAAGGTGTGAAATGAGAACGTGGAGATTGAAAACAAGTTAATCTGCAGCATTTGGACACATTCAGGGGGAAACTGAAGCTTATTTTCTCTGATGATTGATCATTTCAAATAAGAACATTCCCAGCTGGACTTGTCCAACAAATTCTTTTTATATATTTAATATATACAGATAGCACCCTCCATAAAAATGGCGCCCTTGTCAAATATAACCAATACAATACATATGTGTCAAATAAATAAATATTCTTTTTAAAAAATGTGTGCAACCCTAGAAACTCTCAGGAGCAAATATCCAAGTCAAGTATTTTTCTAAGTTCCCCTGAGTGATTAGGAAAACTTACAGGAAGTGGTAAGACATGACTTTTTGTTTTACTGTGGTATAAATACGAGGTCACTACAGGCTCAAGTGCCTACAGTTTGCCGAGCATAACTGGTCCCATTCAAAGTTATCTAGACCAGTGGTTCTCAAACATTTTATATCAAGTACCACCTCAGAAAATATTTGACTCTCCAAGTACCACCATAATGACCAACATTAAAATTTAGTAGTGTAGTAGGCCTGACTATACAGTCACAGCGCTGCACAAGGCGGTTTTATTCCTAATAAGAATATTTATTGTTGTCAGCCACTTTAACATTGCAAATACACAGTTTGAACATTAACACTGGGCAGTGCTTACAAACAGGTAAACAAAAAAAAATAATTAAATTAAAATGTGTTGTATCTGAAAGAAAAAAAAAAAAAAAACTTTACTGAACCTAAATGTAACAAAAAAAACAAACAAACAAAAACAAACAAATATTAAATGTATTGTGTTTTAATGTTAATTTACATTTAATTTTGTGATTCCTGGTACCACACTTTGAGAACCACTGATCTGGACAAAGGTAAGTTGCACAATGTATTAAAAAGTGCCAATTATTGTGTCACAAATTTATTTTCAGAAAACTATTTATTTTGGAATAAGACTTTCTTATATTCAAAATATTTACAAGGATCCATGTCTAATTAAACACTAAGAGGATAAACAGCAAAGCTATTTTTTTTGCCTAACTCATATTTTTCAAGGGTGCCATATAATAAAATCACTCCATAGTGAAATACTAGTTATTTATTGAACAGTGTTTGAGATCATTTATAGTATTTACCATCTTCCCATGCCTTGGCTATATGGGCTGGGAACCCTCTTTCCAGTCTGTATGTAAGAATATCTCCATGTGCTATCCTCATTCTTCCAGGGGCCGCCTCGGACAAAAGCTGAACAAAAGAAGACCCAAATGCTTTAATATACATGCTTACTCAGCCTAATTACATTACATAAAATTATAAACAGAATCACACACACACAAACACACGTACATAAAAAAAAATAAATAAATAATTAATTGCAAGTGGCTTGGTGGAAGAGTGAACATCTCACAGCAAGAACTGGCAAATCTTTCTCAATCTATTAAGATGTGAGGCACTGTAGTACTTAAAGCAGCTGGTGGACACACCACATACTGACTGCTACTTACTGACTGCTACTTCTGATATTATGCCCTACTTTGTTCAGGGACTCATTATTCCATTTCTGTAGGCCAAATGTTTTTGAAATTTGTTCAGTTTATGTCTTCGTTGTTAAATCTTTTTGTGTTCATACAAATATTTACACATAACAGATTAAAACTTGCATGTTTTGTAATATTACAGTTTCTATCTGCATGTTTAATTAAAAAAAAAATGCAGCCTTGGTGAGCATAAAAGGCTTCTTTAATTATTAATTTAATTATTCCAAACTTTTGTTGCATATCAGGCACTATTAACTAAAAACATTTGATTTTGTGTGAAGCAGCTGTATCCAGACAAACGTGTAATTTTAAAGTACCTGGGATCCTAATATAGTTCAAATTGCATACGGTATTTTTTTCCTTTTTTTCATTTTAACAACTGCCAATATCAATATCTGACATTCAACACAAATTTTATGTTATACACAACATTGATAGAAGTAAAAATAACTTATTTTACACTACATTTCTTTAAAATTCAGTAAAAAATTATTGGAAAACAGAAAACGTGCAGTATTCACTAACTGGCCTGATTATGACAGTAAGCAGAATGAACACTTCTGCTTGCCATTCTAGCAGCTATCACTCAATGATCTCAAAATGGCCAAATATTTGATATAGTCAAATTATGGCTCTATAGAATACATTAATTTATTTGTAAACCTGTAATCCTGGAATAAAGCGTGTGTCCTTCTCCACCACTAATATGTCTGCTGCTCCAGCTTTCAGAATAGACCTGGTGAGGCCCCCAGGTCCAGGTCCCACCTCACACACATGCGCATCCTTCAGGCTTCCCGCCTGCCGGACAATCTTATCTGAAATCAATAAGGATTTTGTGTAAAGTTGCTGTTTACATTTAGCACCCAAATTACATAAACACACACACCAATAATGTGCTACCTCACTGAAATCTATCAAGTTTTGAAATAGAGTAGTTGAACCACTGATCTATATATAATGACTATCTATTATAGATCAGTGAGTTGGACTGACCTGTGAGTCTCATGTCTAGGAGGAAGTTCTGGGAAAGCTGTTTCTCTGCTCTCAGATTATACAGTTTGATAATCTCCTTTATGGTAGGCAGAGGAGGTAACCGAAAACAGGCCAGTTTCTGGGTAGCTGCCATCTCCCTTCAGTTACAATAACAACTGAAAAAAAAACCATGTATTTTAATTACATAACTTGTCTGTTTATTTTATTATTATTATTATTGTAAAGCTTCCCCCTTTACTTTAAATGAAAATATCCCAGATTTTAAGCGCATGAACAGACTTCTGAATGCCTCGTGACATAGAAACTTTTTCAGTGCATAAGGAAGAAAAAAATATTGTCAGTAGTAGAACATTTGAACAGAGAAGAGGTAGTCCTGCATGTCTATGTTATTTTTCAACAGAGATCTCTGGATTCAGAGACTCAACAGGAGATTCGTAATATTCGGGCAACACCTTGTGGTTAACCTTCTGAACTGCAGTTACTTTGAGACAGACCGTCGTTTTCATACGTTAACTGATATTTGTTAAAGGTAAAACGCATATAGCGTGTGCATGACTTTTCCAATTTATGAAAATACGTGTGAATTAATTACAAAATATAGAATGTAATTCAGCAACACACAAGTATAGGCAATAACAGCGCTTAGTCTGCCCTGGCTCAGAGCACTTAGATAAAATTGTGAATAACAGTTGTAATTGTATTAACGAAAAGACACATATCCCTTAATGGAGAGATTTATAGAAAAGACAGTACATGTTAGAATCTAACGTTACCTATAAGCAGTCAGGACTGCAATATATGCTAGTAAACAAGACAACATTACGCTGTCTGTTTAAAACATTTAAAGCGCTTAAAAAAAAAGAGTTTTTATTATTTTACTTCTTACTCGGTCACATATTTAAACAACAGCTATCTTCAATAAGAACAAAACTGTTTTAGGATAAAACACGACACAAACAGGAGACACGTTTTCCTCACCAGTGCAGATGTCTTCCTACAGCGAAGGCGGTTACCCTGACGCTGTAATTATTTCCTCCAATAGGGTGTAGACAATGAACAAACTAACCAATCATGTTCATAAGGGGCGGGGATATTTGGGTGCCCTTGAAAATGTGCAATTTGATGTCATTTGACCCACAAGCATCATAATAAAAGTATGAAAGCCCAAAATACATCAACAAAAAAAAAGTTGTTTTTTTTTTAAACCCCCAAAAAGGCCATTTTAACAGGAGTGTTTAGACATTATTAGCCATCACAGCCAAGTTTATTCATAAAAGCTTTTCAGTGCTGAGCATGTTAATCTTTACTTTAACATGAAAACATCATAGTATTCTTCCGAGCTTGTAATAATTGTTCACTTTCTTTCCTATCCTAATGTAAATTGCAAAAATTCTGAGGTGTTTGTCAAATGTTAACGTGTCATTGCTACCACCAACTGGTAAGAGTGTGGGTCATTATGCATTTATTTCATTGTGCATCAATTTCTTTGAATTGTGAATAAGAGATAATATAAGAATATATTCTCATGACAATTTTTAATTTTTGGATAATTTTCATTATCTTTTATAGCTAAGGTCTGATAAAATTTAAACTTCCCAGATTCAGTGAATTAAAATATTTGACAGAGACATTAAAACAGTATATTATTTTTATTCCAATTAACCAAAACAGCAACAACTGTTCAAAAAAAAAAAAAAAAAAAAAAAGGAGTAAATAGTAACATGTATAATACAGCTGACAGTACAAAATACACAATTATTTCAATTATTTGCAGGCCAGTCTTTTGTGCTCAGGAAACGGTGCTTTGCAAATAATTTCTTTAACATCCTCCCCAAGTCAGTCTTGCCACATGGTCAGTCTTCTGTTTTGTTGATTTAACAAAACCAAGAAATTCCATCTCGGAAACAGCCTGAATGAAACGAGCACTGTCAAATGTTAAGAACAATACCTAATAGAAATTAATTTTTATAGAGCATTTTAAAAGGCAAGTAACTTTGTACAATTAATGACTGTCACAAGTTTTATCTTAAACATTTCCGCTAAAGAATGCAGTAACAGTACTTCTAATTAAACAAAAAAGTTATTAAATTAACGAACACACATTCATTACTAAAATAAAACGAGTAAAATGTCAAAAAGGATACTGCTTAAGGCTGTCAAATTTGCCACACTCCTCAGAATCAGCATCTTGGTCCTCAGCAGCTGACATGACAGTTACAAATGCCTGGAAATGACAGGTACCATCCATACTGTTAGAAAAATTTAAACCACCTATATATGTGATTTTGATTTAGCATGTTCATACCTCAAGCCAGTCATATAGATTTATGAGTCTTCCACACTCAAGATGAAGCTTGTATACAATGCAGAGGTCTGGTGCAGCACTGGAGATTGTGCCAGCATTTGTTTTCAGGCTTTCATTCTGCAGCAACAACAGAACAATAACCAAACTAACAGACCACTATACTGTATATGAGGAATGTTGGGTACAATACTTTCATTGCATGGACCAAAAAAACCCAAAAACAAACACTGAGGTTTTTTTTTTTTCTTTTTCAAAAGATCTTTTATGTTTTACAGTAAAAAGTCAGTCATGCAGGTTTGAATTTAAACAAGGGTGAGTAAATGACAACAATTATAATTTATGAATAAACTTTCCCTTTAATACATGGATTTGGGCAGACTTCCAAAGACAACTCCATCTGTGTCCCCATAAAATGAAATTTGAAAGTTTGAAAGCTGTACGTATGTTGGCCTTAAGGTTATCTATAAACTAATTTGCTTCTAAACAATGTCAAAATTCACATTTACAAGCTTTAAATATTTGCAAAAAATCTTACACTACATAAGCTCTGGATCATATTAATTTAAATATTGAACAAATTAATATCCAAAATGAGCTGATAAATTTGTTTTCCAACAACATGTTTGATTTATGCTCCATGCCACTCTCTGTTGATGACAATGAGCCTGTGTCCCACATGGGTCATCCCAGTCCAAACAGTCTGGACACTGTCTCTAACAAAATTAAACCATTGGAGGTTGGCAACTGCTATTAGTGTGCTATTAGCTTCCAATAGGCTTTCCTACTCTTGCTGCAGCATCTACTGTATCGATGACACTGGTAACTGAAGGTCAAATGTTGGAGCGACAATATACTCAGAAGCTTGTGTCCCTGGAAATATTGTCAGTGTGAGCAACACTTTAATTTGTCCCTAAAAAGCAGTTCTGGCTGCGTGTGTCTTCAGAACACCCGCAGAAATGTGATGAGTGCTAAATCTACCACAGCTTTAAATGGATGTCTATTCAGCTAAAAATCAAATCCACAAGGAGCTGTTCACAAAAATAAAAGGGGGGGGAAGGGGTTAGTGTCAGTTACCTGCAAGTAGTAGAAAGGATGACTGAGAGCAGCTTGAATGGATGTTCGTGGGGTGACATTGAGTCGCTGACGCAGGACCCCAGAGGAACTGTAGTAGCACACTTCATTGAGCGGCTGGAGTTCTGCTGGAGTCAAGTATTCTCTGAGGACAGACACACAAATCTTATACTGCATAAAGGATTTTATGACAGAAGCAAGTATTTAAGCAAACTATGTTCATGGTGTTGTCTACTTACCTCACAAGGCTGTCAATAAACTCTATCACCTGGCTTCGAAGCACTTCGAATGGATTCATTTTCTTAGTTCTTCGGGACTCTTTTTCAAGAAGCGTCTGCACATAGAATCATGGCATTTTAAATCCACCAATGTCACTTTTCAAAAGTTGAAACCATTTATACTGAATAGTCATTTATGGTATGGTCTGATAATCTAGTACTTAGTGTTGTCACGATACTACAATTTCAGTAGTCTGTGCTAGTAAATTCTTAAAAAGAAGTGAACATTCCAAATCCATTTGTCCTTGGTGAATGTATCACAGTCGCATGGAGTACGTCAGAAATAATGAGGCATGCATTTTCTGTCTGTGACTGATGGTCACTGCGCCACATTCAGTGTAAAATGTATAAGGCAGTGTAAAGGGCAATTCAAGTATCTTGCTAGGCATTGCAGGCTCATTGCTTGGAGTTGTTAGATATTTCTAGTTATCAGATGATCCAGCTTGTTGTATTGATTGCATATTATATGAACACTGCCTGGTTAGTTCTGAGGTTTTACAATACTAAGTATAGCTGTAGTTTATATAATCATTAATATAATTCCTTTCCAATGGGGAAACAAAAGTTTGAAAAGAAAAAAGTCCCATGAAGCACTGCAAATGACGTAATTGACCTCACTACACTCTCAAAATAAATATGATACATAAACGCTTTCAGTAACTTGTAAATGTACAAGGACATCCCATTGTAAACTTACATATGCTCACTCACTCATTACATCCATGTAAAACAACATGTTAGTGATAAACAAATTCCAGATTAGGTAAAACAAATACTTTGCCTTTTGAAGCTGAAAGAGATCCGTTTTCTGATATTCCATTTTTGCTGAGATGACACCATTCCCAGAGGAATCTTCTGAAGAGACACCTGATAGGCAAAGCTAAGTATTACTAATGGAATTGTTAAACCAGCAGTTCATTTTTGAATGCACTTTTTTTCTTTTTTTTTTTTGGCAAATGTTTACAATTAGAAACACTGTAAATAATTCTAAAATTAACCAACCAATTGTAGCACCAAAAAGAAAAGTGTTTTAAACTAAACAATTCATGTAAATAATTGGCTACGAAAACAGAAAAAGAAACAAACAGGATCCCAAATTTGCTGGATTTAAGGACACGTGGAGTTCACGCATCTATAAGAACAATTTCAGCTTCACGTGCTGAACATTAAACACTATCCATTATTTTCATTTAATTGTAAATTCAGCAGAAAAAAAAAATATATACCCATGATCAAAACAAAAAAAAAAGTGACTTTAACTAAACAATTAATGTAAATAATTTGCTACGAGAAAAAAACAGAATCCCAAATTTGCTTTATTAAGGACACACTTTGGATAAAGGCATCTACTGCTGATTTCATAATATTACACAATTTCTCCAGATATGTTCTCTTGAACACACTGGATGGAAACAAAAACAGCGAAATTCTGATGTTTTCCATTTTAAAACAGACAACTCTGAACACATACTGAGTCTGACTTACCCTCCAGTGCTTCCAATTTGCCAATAAAATCTTCAAATTGTTGCAAAACATTTTGCATTCTCTTGGTATTGGCAGATTTAAGAATTTCTGCACACTTCCGTAAAGCTGCAACAAGCTCATCTTTTGCTAGAATCCTGCAGAGAAATAACAATTAAATATATATAAAAATCTATATCTTTTATACATTTATATATGACCAGTCAGTAGACTACGTTACCTCAGAAGCTGCAAGGCTGAATCGTACTCTTCGGTTTCCCACAAATTCTTCTCAATGCAGGATACGTGCAGTTCGCGTATCTATAAGCACAATTACAGTTTCATGTGCTGAGCATTAAACACTGTCCATTCTCTTTATTGTAAGGGAAACTAGTGTCTCATTTCTGTTTCTTTAGATTTACTGCATGATAATCAAATCATTATGTAACAGGATCGGCAAATGGTTACTTTCTGACTTTGTTTTCCAGCGATTAATTTTACATGCCCAAAAAGCAGCAAAAACAGAACATGAGGATTTATATGGACACATCACATCACATCACATCACACGCTTTAAACCATTTAACTGATAATCTTTCTGTCGGTTAACGGTTAACCAGTTAAAATGAGCATCCCTAGTTAGTTGCATATAATCATGCATAATTAACTGTTATTACTACAATAAGTACATGTAACACGGATAATGTAAAATAGGGTTATCAAAAAGTCTACTTACATGCTTCCCCAGAGGAAATTTAGGCAGTGATGATGTCAAAGAGTGCAGACACTGTAGAATGGGATAGTAATGCTTGTGGTATTTATGGAGGTTTTTCAGTAATTTTTGACATACTTCCTGAAAAAAAATATAAAAATCACAAAAACAAGCTTAGTAATGCTTTACACATTACTATTACTCATATGTTCCTAATAAAATGAGGGAATTGAATCTTATATTAACCACAGAAATGATGCCAAATAGGCACTTTTGACACCAAATCCTCCACCATCTCACCTTAGTCTATTCAAGAGAAATCTGACTCTTGCTGTATGGAGCAGAAGATTTCTGTTTATAATTGTAGCATTCACTGTCCAACTTAACTAAATAGTTTTTATTTGTATAAATAAGCAAGACGCCAGTGGGGGCAATTTGCAGTAAAAAGAATTTTTGCTCCTTCAGCTAAAGCCACCAATTACAAATGGGATTATACATATGTGCTAAATTTTATTATTTCAAAGTTTTTCAGTGAGATGTAGAAAAAGTGATAAACACCACTCTCTGATAGGAATGTCATTTTTGGCATTTGGCAATGTTAACAAGGCATTTCAGAGTTTTACTTTAATCAAACAGTGCTGAACTTCATAGCTGGTGAGTGAAATTGTATTGACATTGCTCTTGCAATTCAATAATCGGATAATAACCTTGCTGTTTAACAGGGTAACCAACTGGTTGCCACCTAGAAGAAACACGCTTGACCAGATGCAAAAAAATAATTTATGATGAGAATGAACACACAAAAAAAATTTGCATGCTAAGCTAACTTAGCCATTAAAATTGCTTATAGTTAACCCAAAGCTACACTAAAGAACAGCCTATGGTTAGCATGCTAGCCTGAGCTGACAAATAAGACAAATAGCAAAAGGAGTGCAGATTTATGAGAGTCAATTACACGGATTGTTGTGGAATAATAATGTGTTACCTTGACATGTTCATCACTGGTAAGGAGCCGCACCTGCTCCTGGGGCTCCTGAGTCTCCACATACCTACAAAGACATATGTTCACTTAGATGTATAGTTACAGAAATGTTGCTGCATCCCTTTACTGGAGTGAACACTGCTGTGTATACCTCATGAACGAAGGTAGATGGCGGATTCGTTCAACATTTTGTTTGCTCAATGTCTTGGCAGAAAGCAAGGCCTCTTGTTTCTGGCAGCAAAGCACACTGAGAGGCTGGCTATTAAAGTGCTCCAACATGGAGAACTGTAAGACAAAGGGCTTCATTACAGTGCTGGCAAAATATCCACATCATTTAAACATTCTCACAAAAAGAATTATGTTTAAAATAGCATCATAATATATTCATTTGTAACAATCAAGTAACAGTCATGCTATCACTAAAAATTAGTTTTAGTCATCTAGGTCCATGCTCAAATAGCTCATGTAGATGAAGTGATACAACTGACATGTATCTATTTGCTCCTGAATTTACTGCAGTGATGGGACTTTGTAATTGTTTATTAAACACATTAACCAAAGACGTAACTTTCAAAATTTAAGTTTCACTTTTAGTCTCCATAATAATGAAAGAGGTATGCTTCAGTAGCAGAAAGCAACAAAAGCCAAATAAGTAGCTGTCAATTCAAGTAGCAGTCAATAACATGCAAAATAATATTACACATGCCACAGTGTAAGGCCATTTGAGGAAAAAAAATGCTTTTCACAAACACTATGTGTCAGCTCACCTGTAGGCCCTTAACAAAATTTTGAACAGAGAAGTCATGGTAGAGGAAGATGCCAACCAGCACCTGTATCACCCTACTGCTGAGCTTGAATGGGAACTGAGAGTTCAGAATGAGCTACGAAAAACAATGACATCAGAAGAACATAAGGAATACAACTACTGTAGATGTTAACTTAAAAGCATTACAAACCGCAATGGTTATTTACCTTGTCAAAAACAGAGGCTAAATGCTGAGTGCATGAGAGAGAATGAAAGACCTCAATGCAGAGCAAAGATGACACAGAGTGGGGAAGCCTGTGCTGGATAGCACTGGGAGAAGTGGCAATGCCAAAAATAAACACGAATGGAAGCTCCTGAGCATAACGACTGTTAATAAGGCATAAAGATAAAGGATTTTCAGACCATGATTATGTACACTTTTCAATTTCATGTATAAAACATTATTAGCATTTTCATGCAACAAAGAAGATATAGCACTGCTTTCAAGCCTTGCAACAGAAAGTTATCTTAAAATTGAGGTAATTTCAGGTATAAGGTTCTGTTTAAATAAAATGCTGCTTCAGAGTTTTGCCATGGCTATGAAAACAAACAACTTCAACCTACAAACTTTTAACCACCACTGTACACTGAAAACTACTTTGCTAATTTTGACGGAAGCAATTTACTTGTGACATCACAATATTCATTAAGTAGACAGGGTGTAAGAAATAATCAATAAAATTACACAAACTGCACATTTTACGACACAAAATCTCACCTGCAAATAAGGATAAAATCCTGTAAAACATGTGAGTTAAATGCCTCAAAGTCTTTGAAGATCACAACAACAGGCAAACTCTGAGGCGAGTCATTATTTGTCGAGTTTTCTGTCCTTTCCAAAGCAACTTTGGTGCATTTCTGCAAGAAATCAATTATTCTGATTGTTAAAATAGATTGGCACACCAAAGTTTTTTACACAACAGCACAGGATCTCTTTGAAATTTCTACTAGAACTTACCAAACATTGTTCACTTTAAGGTTTTAAATCTGAGCTAAGCATTTTAATTCTACTTGAAAAAAAAAAAAACAAAAAAAACCACACACACCCTTACAAAAGAAACAAAACCAAGTTTACTTTTCTATGGACCAAGCCCCTATTCAACAAGTAGCACTTCCATATCGATTCTTTCAAAACTTGAACATGCCTTTTTATTGTAGGTAAGCATAGTTTATGTTCTCGTCTTCTCCTACCTTAGACACAGTCTTGTACCACTGACACAGAGCACTAATAGTGCACTGTGTCTTTTGAAGCAAAGATGTATCATCTTCCTGTTCTTCATCCACAGACACTCCTTTTCCCATCAGCTGCTCTAGAACCTTCTGAATCAAGAGCTTTACAGCTGTCAAAAAATTTTATATATAGAACTGCAGGATTACTGTAAAACATTATAATATCACATATGAATGCAAATTATATGCAGATGAAGCTATGCATAAGTCACTGCATGTATGGTTATTTTGCAGAGATGGGTAGAGAATAAAGCTTGTCTATTCAACCTTTCATTGAGATTTATATATGAGCAAACTCAGCACAGATACACATATATGCATTTTAACAAATCTGAATTTTGTTAAACAGGCACAAAAACAGGGCTTTTTAAGCGTATGCATACTTTAGGATGAAATCTATGCAACATTTTATGCCTTAGGCCCTGGAGCTCAGGGATGGTCTCTTTGCATTTTTGTGTATTTTGCTTAAACTAAAACGTAAATCAGTAGTTTTTCTCATTTAATTGAGGCATTACACAACAACACAGCAATTCATTACCAGCTTGTTTTGTGTCAACATAAATAAAAGTGAGACAAAACATGCATCTTTTTTCTGACTACTCAAAACTGACTCATTGGGGCCAGACTAATTATCGCTGATGTGCAACTGTGTACAGGAACTGTATTCCTGTACACAACAGCAATGTCAGTGATTGGTTACACTGCTCAACTAATGTTCAAATAAAATATATAAAATGTGGAGAGTCTAAACTGGTGCAATGCTGGTAACACATTTCATGTTTAATTATGGATTTAATTTATGGTTTAATTAACTAGAATTTTGTCTACATTTTCAATCATGCGGTACTAACTTATTTCACAAACTGTGCACAAGCCATACGGCAAACCTCAGCCTACATAAAGGGTAGTGCATATGTACTGTATATGTGTATTATTTACTTAAGTTATAATTAAAGTTTTTAGAGTTGTATACACACCTGCACATTCTTTGGCATGAACAGACACCACAAATGGTGTAACAGAATCCTGAAGGAGATTACACAGACTTCGAAATGTCATGGCATGATCTGGCACGTTGACCCCTAGATGACAATAAAAGGTTTTATTAAGGCAAAAAATAGGTGGAGCTAATAGTGGGGCTATGGAGCTATGGGGCTATTGGTAACAGTCAAACAGGTCAAGGTGATAGTAGTTTTAGTTTTCTAAATGTTGAACCAGATGTTAAACTCGTCCCGAGTTTAAAACATTCGCCAATGATTTAGAAAATAAGATATAAGGATAAGAACTAGGCCATACCGAGCATTAGAGCAGCTGTGGGGATTTCACTGGCTCTCTGTCTCCAAACATCAGATGAGCAAGCAAGTCCATGCTTTTTAATGAACTCTGCAAGACTGTCAAGTACCTTTTTATTCAACTGATCTTGTATTACCTGTGAAAATATAGATTTATCAATAAACATAAATGTGTTAAAAAGCGAACAAACTAATGAATTAAGTTAGATAAAGCGGTTGCGAAATGTACCTCTGTGTTCATCTGAACCGTTTCCCATAATTTCTGACAGATCCTAAAGCGATCGCTTCCGTCACTATCATCCGCCAAATATCCACCTAACGTTACATTGAAATAAATAAAACAAAAATGCTTGACAATGGAGATATGTATTTGTAAAGTGAGAGAAAAATCAATTTGTTTTGTAAGGTGGTAAAAACAATTATCATTACTCACCAACTTCTACATGTCGCTTTCTCTTTTTAGAGGCTGACTTGAAAACAAAACATCCCTGAAAAACATCATCTGTTAGTCTGGATATGTATCACCATGTCTCTATACGCATCGAATATAAAGCAATAACATTATTTTCAACAAATGTGGTTCATTTATCCACGTAAGAATGCATGCATGTCTGCTCGACTTTACCTTTGACACTGACGAAGTTTGAGGAATTTCGCTCATTCTGTCCTGCCAAACTAAATAACGAGGAAACTTCAAAAGTACCACACGCGTTTATGCTACCGCTTTTTTATTCTTCGTGATTTTTTTATGCCACAACTTTTAGAAGCATTACCGCCCCCTGCTGGGTAGTAGTGTTCGTCAAGGTCTTACTACAGTAGTCAACATTTGAAGTGGATCAAAAAAGTTCATTTAAGTTGTCCTAAGACAAGAACAGGTAATGTTTTGTTGTTAGGACAACTTTGATGAAAGGTTTTGATCCACTTCAAATGTTGACTACTGTATTCCATACTACCCCTCAATTTTTATTTCAGAATGAATTGTTTTTCAGATATTGCATTAAAAATGAAAACAGTCATCATGTGAACTTCTTTGTAAAATGTTTGTCAACTCAAAATTCACCTTAATTTTATAAGTTTGAAATCAAACATTTCCTTTCATTGTAATGATTTAATTAACCATTGAGCAATTACTGATATGCTGAAATTTAATTTATTTTCATTTGTTTTAGATACTTTTGTTTGGATTTGTCATGGTTTGTCATTGTATACTGAATCAGTAATTTAATGACATTTCTCATTTCAGTCTGTAGTACTGCAGTTGGCATAGATCTTGTAGCCCCTGTTTTTGATACCTTAATGTCTTTTATTGAATTTTGTCAAATTCTTTCAGCATCTGGTGGCAGCAGATTGAAACACTCTACATCAAAATCAAGTGCTGATAGTATTACTTCATTATAGTTCATATTTTCAGAGCCAACCTCTCAGTTCCCCAGTCCTAGCCCACCAATCACCTCATTAAATTATGTGCTTTTGTGCATTTACCAAGAATTTTCTCAGTGTGTATTTTAAGTGTTTTTTGTCAAACCCCAAAACTTAAAACATTAGACTCTTTATATTTCTTGACAAAATCATTTTAGTTTTAGCTCTTTATTAATCTTCTGAATTGAGAATAATACTGTTTTTCTTTTATCCAAAGAAAAAAAAAAAAGAAAGAAAGAAAGGAACAATCATGTTAATTACTCTTAAATTTAAAATGCCTGAATAAGATAACTAATACATTTAAATAAACTTAAAATTATCATGCAATCTTAATTTAAACATTTTGGTAGTGGAAACCAACTATAACTAGCTAATACAGTAAATGCTTTGATTAGCAATTGCTAAATAAGTAAGATAATACATAAAATTAAACGTATATCTGTTCTCAAACCAAGCTCCGGCCCTTTACTCAAAGGCACACTCCTAAACCAAGCCCCCAGTGGATTAGAACAAATTAGGGAAAGTAGCTGAAAACACTCCATTGATTGTATAACACCCACTAATGTTCCACAGAGATGTGGATTTTGTGGCCATCAAAAGCAATTCAATGTTAGCTCAATATCCTCGTCTCCACCCATGTGTACCATTAACTGTAATCAAAATTTCAGTGTTGAGCCAACATACTTTAAACACTGAAATGTCAGTCTCAACCAAGATGATGTTTTGGATCAGGGATAGGCACCATCGGTTCTGGTTCGGATGAAAACTCAGCATTGTATCAATGTCACCTTGTACAGTATACATATGTGCTACAGTATATCCTCTATACTCTTGCTCATGTGATTTTACTCATGAACCTGCAAAAGCACATGCAGACATCATATAAACAAGTAAAGCAATGTCACATTTTTGAACCCAATGGGATTCCATACTGCCCCAGCACAGAGACATGTCCACAAAGCCAGAAACACCACTGTGTTGATCAATATTTTATTAAGGCTTCCATTGCAGAGAATTTGTTAATGGCATCATCCATATTTCTTTCATATTTACAATCTCAAGTGAAACCCTATTACATTTTGGTGTGTCACTTTCATTAAGTAATATAAAAGCAAGTAAGGTGATGCCACAATGCTGCTAACATGGAAGATAATGTGAATTAAAAACCTTTGTCAATATGGTCACATTGAGTTAACACGACTGAAACGTGATCAGTTAACTAGTTTTCGATTCGTTCTTGGTCAGTTTCAGCAGTCTTTGAATGTCAGGTTCAATACTGATAGTCTGAAATTTTTTACTGTATCTCTTGAAGGGCTCACCCTCTGGTCCAATTAGAAACTTTTCAAAATTCCATGAAATATCATTCCGACTGATGGGATTCCAGACCAGATATTTAGGGTCCTGCATGAATGACATAGGGTCATCATCTGGATAAGGAAGCTTGTCTTTCAGGTAAGAAAAGACAGGATGTGCATCACTCCCATTTACAATGCACTTCTCAAAAATGGTGAATGCAGGTTTATACCCTTCACCTGGACGCACATATTTCAAGGAATTTAGAATTTCTCCATCAGAGCAGTTCTCCTGTAAAATGACAAAGACGACAAAGTAGGGACAATCCGATAATTATTACAGCAATCCAAATTATATACAACAGTTCTTCAAAATTCAGAAACATTAGTGACTCAACATG